>NC_142930.1:40933506-40986006 GCF_046866305.1 Octopus bimaculoides | reverse complement strand
CCAATTTCGTTCTGGCGAATTGTCAACGTGCATCAGAACAACACGAAATCGCTGAAAACGCATTAATTAGCTTCTCATATAAAAAGAACATTATAGCAACAACAGTAATCTCGACAATCGTAACCACAGCAACAACACCATCGACGATACGCAACACATCATCCACATTATCATCGATACAAATCATAATGAATATATAAAACACACAATAAAAATATAGTATATATAAAAATAAAATCCCACTTTTAATTGTTAATGAAGTGTTTGCATTTAACATCATTTTGCAATGAGTTAGGAAGCCACGGGTGTTATTACAACTTTTCCTGGCAACAAGGAAGCGCTTAGAAATGTGCTAGATATGCAAGGATTATCTATCAAGTAGTACCCATATAACGCCCACTCTTTTCTAACACGGAAAGATACATTGTATTGATCCAGTGTAAGGTCTTGGAAAATGTAGTCCTCACACCTCGTGCCACTTCGTTCATTTTTTTGCTAGACTCCATTAACATAGCCGTCACAAATTACACTGATGCCCTGAGAACACTGTCATATGTCTGAAAGAGTGCTGTCATATGTCTGAAAAGTAAATGAGATGATCACAATTAGTATGTCAGTGATCATGTATTATGGGGTCGCTATGACTGCTAGAAATAACAAATGGATTTCACGCAGATCACAGTCTTGCTTAAAAATACGAAGTGCGATTTTGAATAGTTTAATTACATGGCACGAATGAAAATACAGTTAGAATGACTATTATTATCTAATAAATCGTTATATAATCGCTGCATCTTCTAGATCAGACATGTCAAACTCCTGGCCCGTCTAGGAAAAAGTGCAGCAATTTCATCCGGTTCAAAGGACCATTTTGATATCAGCATGAATTTGGTCTAAATGGCGGCATCAGCAAATAGACTTCATTGCTGCCCTCAGCAACACTCATGCTTTCTTGTTACAACTACATATACATAGTGTATGGCTAACGCAGGCCATTCCATTATATTTAGCACAGACTGCATTACCTTTCTTACAAAATGGTGTCACCAAATATCGCAATAATCTAATACACGACTAGAAACAACATCGCAGTAACCATTATCTCCTGTCTAGAGAGAGAAAAATGCACATTAAAGAGGCATGATAACACAGTTACAACTCTTAATTGTAATTGCAACAAAACATGCTGGGGAACTCCTCCGATTCTCTAATCATATTGTGAAGCGCTCATAACGAAACCTCTACTAATCCCATAATGCACCACAACAGCCGCCTTACCGCTTTTTCGGGAGACGGTTTTCACACGGTCATTCAAGAGTAGTACCTATCTATATCAACGGAAGGTAGACGAGTCTAAGAGGAATCTCACGTTACACCAGACTTTCGTAACGAAAGCAAAATCACAAAGTGAAGCTGCTGTTAAAGCAAATAATTTTGTGGCTGAGAAGATCGCATAATCAGTGCCAGATAATGACCAGTTCCCTTTTAAATAAGAACATGTTGAATAAATTAGTGTGACATAAGTTAAGAAAAAAAAAACAGAATGACCAAGATTACAATATCTTCGACCATAATTATTTTTTCATACCAGTTTTGAACTTGAGGAAAAAGGCTAAACAATAAAGGCAATGATTACAACGAGATTAACTATGTCCGTGATTGTCCGAATGTTGCCGTATCTGACGTCTGAAGCACAAATGAATATTAGTCAACCGGAACATGTATAATAAATCTCCTCTCCAGAACGGAACACTGATTAATGTTTGTGAGCTGATGACACTATAACTTGCATTTCTTCTTCCCAATGAAATCTGTATAAAATATTTCACTAGTTTCATTTTATATTATAGTAGGAAAACCGGCAGAAGATCCGGTCCATCGATTCAGTCTGAGTCAAGGTGAATTATTGATTCAGTTACTACCTGTCCAGCTAGAATTATGTACGTTAGGTCAATATCAGAGAATTTCTCATGGCGGTGTGAATGAATCCGGATATTCGATTTGCTGCATCCTCATTCGTCAAGAAAAAAACATGACGTTTTCATACTGTTTGGCAGGCGGAATAGACATGAATATCTAGGAATATATAATCATTATCCTTCCAATATTTTACTTACCATTTAAGCATCCACACATGGAAAGCCCCCCCCCCCAAAAAAAAAAATTGCAAATTATCTCAAGTTTTTGTTTCACCACTGGAACTCTAAGTTTTGGTGTCTCTCATGTGTCACAAGAAATTTAAAGAATAACAAGTTAAATTTCCGCTAATCATTCGAACTACTGCCTATTTTATTGTGAATTTGTAATTTCTTTTTTTAATACTGCTTGTCACTTGATCCAGCGTTTTTATTTTGATTGTATCGTTTACATATTTCCCATAGTCTAATATGAAATATTATTCTCTTCTTTCGAATAAACTAAGACGATGACCCTGAATAGTTTCCATAGATTCATTCACCAAAGAGTGATCATATGCTTGGAACAAAAGCTAATAAATTTTATTGCTGCTTTACTATAACTCATCTCAGCTCTCTTCACCTTCCCATTTTCTTCCGTCCTTGAAAATATTTTCCTTTTGTATTCTTACATTTTTAAGAAAAATTTGCTTTATTTGAAAAAGATTTACCGACTATTTATATCAGGTTCATCGAGTTTGTGGAGGCTTTCATGCTGGTTCATTTATTTGTTTGATAGAGTTGTTTGATAGATTTTTTATTAGAACCTTTTTTCTATTTTCCTGTTGTGTATTCAGATAGCACGATTTTATTGTACTGAATTTTTCATATCTGCTTTGTAGATTCCAAGTAAATCACGTACAATAGACTTGCATGTATTTAGTCATTATTTCAAACATATGGCTATCTAGCATTTACTGCTATTAACTTTGAATTTTATTTTAAGTATATGTTTTATAATAGATTGCATATTGAACAATATTCAATTAATATCTGAATACTATGCAGTGTCATCCAACAAAACATCCAATCCATGGGAGTAGACTGAAAACATTACTAACGAATGGGTACATTTCCAGGTCAAATTTATCATAGGATACGCATTTCTTTCGCGTCACATTATCTATCATAAAGAAATTACTCAAAGGTCATAATTAAATGATTATATAAGTAAAATCAAACAACTAACAATACCGTCGTATGGCGTTCTGGCTTTAGGTTCCCAATCATTTCGGTGCATCATCATCTACGCAAATATTTTTCTATTAAAAACCTGATTTCCTCTGTTTTGGCTGAAAACATCACACAATTACAGAAACGTTTAGAGTCCAGAGTAAATTATGATGTGGAAGTGTCTATTGATATTACCATTACCATTGAACTGAGTGTTTGCGCTATCATTCACATTCATTTTATGCGTCTGAAAGTGAATACTTTATTCCAGCTAATGAGTTAACAACTAGCTAGTACTTTCTTGGGATGATGTTTTTTCCATTAATATTATCCGAATGGGTTTAAGATTGCGTTTAGACCCACAATGTACGCATATATTACGTTAATATGTTTGTGCACGAAGAGAATTTTCGATAAAACTATTGATGGAAATCCAATAATATAGGTTTATAAACAACTTTCATGAGAGCTATTAAATTTATATATTGTATTAACTTACACCATTCAAGTTGTCTCTTTATATTTCAATCTTTTCTTTTCGCCCAAACTATTTAACAGACAGTAAATTGTTTCCGCCTCTCTTCAGTAAAGTATATTAAGAAGAAATACATACATACATAGAAACATACATACATAGAAACATACATACATACATACACTCATATATATATATATATATATATATATATATATATATATATATATATACGCGTGTATGTGTATTGGGAGTGTATACGTGTGTTTAGAGAGAGAGAGAGAAAGAGAACGAGAGAGAGAAAGAGAGAGAGAGAGAGAGAGAGAGTGAAAGAGAAAAGAGAGAGAATGAGAAATCTGTGTGTATAGACCTTTAGAATTGTTAAAAAATTGAAAATTTTAAGAGGCCTTGTCGATAGATTGTTCAGACAATGACAATACATTATCGGTGAGTATATCTTCAATTTAGTGTCATAGTGGAAACAGAAAAAAGTATAAAATATTATTGAAAATTATTATTTAAAAATCAGCAGTAAATTGAGAAAAAAAATTCAGTCCACTTTGTAAACAAATTTATAAAGTATACTTTATACTTCATGGAATGGTGTTTAGCACAATTCTAAAGGTACAAGACAATGTGTCTAATAGGTTTTTGGCTTATCCAGTCAATGGTTTGAAATCTGATACTGTTGCTGCTAGCATTGCCGGTGGTGTAGTTGTTCATAGTGATAGTAGTAGTGGTGATGTTTAACACCAAGTCAAGAACAGCGTAGATGTCATGCTGAAAATCATTGCAGCTTCGTCCATCTCGTATTATTCTTAGAGCATTGTGAATGAATTTTTTTAAATGTATAGTTCAACCGTACATTTTGGTAATCCTTCAAACCGCTCGAAATGCACCCATGTATCTGTTAATATGATCTGACGCATATTTTGGGTGGTATTCCAAAGCAATTGACCAGCTAAAAGACCAAATAAAATTATCCCTTCTTTGCCTGTTTTCTGAATGTGTCAGAGTAGGAAACCCAGCAATGTAAACTTTATTCAATTTTTCCAAAAATGACGAGAAATGGAAAGATTTGGTATTGAATTGAAACGTGTTCCCATTACGTGGAAAAGAGGAAACTCCAGTGTTACACAAAATCTCTGGCGGCGGAATCAAATTTTATGGTACGTTAATTTCCTTATTTAAAAAGTGAAACTGTCCCAATCATAGACTTCGATACAATTTCCATTGGCAAAATGTCTTTCACAAATCTTTCGTAAACCGAAGGTTGTGTAAGAAAACCCATGGAATCCGACATTTCATGTGATGAATGATGGAAGGGTGCAGATGAAAATGTTTTTAAAATAATGTTTCTGGTGAAATTGGAGTTATGAATGTAATGTTGAGAAGATCATTGTAAAGCAAAATTGATATTTTAATGATTTTCTTTTTCTATTTTCTTAATGTTTCAAGTTATATTTCTAAACTGTATTAGTAAGACATGTTTTCTAGTTATTCGTTTAAAAATATTTAAAACTTCGTACGTATCATATATGTCTAGAGACAGTAAATTGTGTTATTGTCAAGTTATATCGATTTGACTGATGAAAACTTTTTAACTCCACAAAATACTTTCATAGTTGCTTCGTTTCAGTGTAAATATTCCTAAGTATTGCAGCACAACGTCAGATTTGTAACATTTGATTTCTACAAAATGCTTCAACTAATCATTGCCTTCATTCATTTAGCTAACATTATAAGTTCTGAAATTGCAGTTCGTTACTGGGTAGTTTAGCTTAATGGTAAAGCATCGATGCTTAATCACAGGGATGTAAGTTCGAGTCTCATGGCTGGTCGGTAACGTATTTATCTGCAATGTATGGATAATTTATCCTGATCACACTATTTATTAGCATTATCACGAGTTTGAGAATTAAAAATATATTATTTCTGTATATTTCACCGCATTTAAAATAAAATTTGTTGACTTTCATGGTGAGTTGAATTTCGTTTTATGAAGCCAAATTTATAAGTTGTGAAATTGAAATTCATGTTTCATAGACGGCCGGTAACGTAGTTTTCTGGAATGTATGGATACATTGAAACTGGTAACAGCTGTACATATTCAAATTTCCAATAGCTAACGTTAAATAGGCAAAATCAAACTTTTATTGTGCCATCTGAGAGTGGGATTAAAACTCCAATTCGTATTTACTTATCTTGAATAAGTATTAATAAGAAACGAATTTCAAATGAAAAAATGTTGAACAATTTTCATATTTAATTGGGTAGTAATGAAGCTTAATAAAAATCATAAAATTCTAATCACATACATACGTATTTTGAGTTAAACATGAAGTCCTGAGTGATATATTGTATTCTGCATTATTGGGGAAAATGAAAGAATTAGAAAGTCATATTTTTTTTCATTTATGGTTATGGTCGGTAATAGTAGATGCAGTTTGACAATTCTGAAAGTTAACAAGAGACAGACAGGAGAAGAGTGATGCTGGAAGAGAGGGGACGTGAGACGCAGAGAGAGAGATAATGGGATCGAGAAGGAATTGCCATCTTAGCCTATGATTTCAATCTCCCCCTCTAATTCCTGACGTTTTCCTCTCTCTCTCTCTTTCTCTCTTCTTCGTCTCTTTTTTTGCTCTATCTATCTATTTATCATTATCATTTGAAAGTAGAAAATATTCTCGAGTATATTTATGGACCTTAGTATCTCGCTGCTTAACGTTTTGAAACCGGTTCTTTTCCCCATCATATAATGTGAAGGGTGTTCCAATCAAATTCACCTCTCTCTCTCTCTCTCTCTCTCTCTCTCTCTCTCTCCCTATATATATATAATACACATACACACACATATATAGCATATAAAAGAAAGAAAATGCACATTGTTTACATAGTTTTAATATATGTTTTAATATATTTTATAAGTGAAAGAGTGTTGTGTTTGTCGAAATGTTTCGCTTTTGCTAATCATGACATTGAAATTATTGTAATGTAGTTTATTCTTAAGAAGATTTCAGTCCATGTTGTGCATGGGAATTCGTGTATAAGATGAGTCATCAAGTAGAAAATATAAGGGTAGGAAAATTGTGATCATTGTCATATGGAAAATGGAAGGTATTTTCCCATTTTCTTTTTGCGGGGTGGGGGAATTAATATACAAAACCTCGAAAGCTAAAGTAGCGAGATGAAATATGTAAAGTGAAGGTATGTGATCATGAACTAAAATATGAACTTTGGCCAAAGTTCTTTATGCGTTCAAATTTAGGCATGTTCTGTATTTTTCGATAAATAAATTTTCTCTTTTTTTAACGCTCTTTTGTGGAAACTGTTTCATAGCACTAATAGATGGGGAAAACTTTGAAATTTGGTTGGATATTACCTGCACATCTCTCTGTGTGTTCACTCAAAGGAATCTGTCTGTATTCAGGGAAACGCATTGGTTCCTTATGCAGTGTAGTTCTTCGTTTAAGTGCCATACATATATGTTCTATATAGTTATGTTCACAATCTGAATAAGTTATATCATAAATTAGATTCTCGAAATCAGAAGTGAAGTTGGTTTTAATTGTGAAACTCTCTCTTTGTTTGAATAGGAATCCCGAGCCTTCCAGTAGGAAGAGTCATGTTCTACCGTTTGGATTTCACATTTTAAAGCATAGGTTTCGTGGTTGTACTGTAGAGTTCCACATTTGTCAGAAGTCTTTTCAGCTATTTGTGTTGCATTTTTCATTTGACAAATTTATGTATTTTCAGAATGTTGTTCATCTTTGGGTCCCAAGTGAGCTTAGGTAAATTTTAAACAATAGTGTTGTCTGCGTCATTGTTCCCAGAATTGTTTGTTGATATGCATGTTACAATTTTTTGATGCGGTGTAGTGTCACATTTCCATTGGTGTTTTAATGCCCAATTTCTTGGTACGTTTAATTACATCACCTATAAGTAAGGGTGAATATCGTCTCTCACTTAGTTTTATTCTCATGTCTTGAAGACATAGGTCCCGAGTATTTCCATCTGACACTATTGTGCAAATCCTTTTCGCTAAAATAAATAGGATATTTCTTTTGATTTGTTTCGGGTGGTATGAGCTAAACAGAAGATATTGCTTCGAGTCCGTTTGTTTATGATAAATTATTATTATTATTATTATTATTATTATTATTATTATTATTATTATTATTATTATTATTATTATTATTATTTTATGTTTGACTTTTGTTTTGCATTTGTACAAGTTGGATCCAAGTCTCGCCCAGAGACCTCAAGAGACAACAAGTTAGAAGTTCATGTAGATGTTATGCCTAGCGTACCATATATTTGGATTTGTACAGTTTTGTTCAAGTGAATGTTTAAGAAAACATAAGAAAATTATGTGTTTGCTTTAAAATTTGAGCTCGCATAGACAGTATTTTACGTAGGATATGGGCAGTTCCCATGAGCACTATCTTTTGAACTTCAGCCATTTTGGGGTTTCCTGGTATCTGAGCTAGGTAGTAATCAGCCCGTTTCGCTGTCATTCCCAGGGCACCTATGACAATAGGTATTGTTTTCGTCTTCAGATTCCACATTTTGCTAATTTCTATTTCAAGATCTTTATATTTGCTCAGTTTTTGGTAGGTCTTGACAGATATGTTTATATCGATTGGGACAGTCATATCAATGAGGAGGCATGATTTTTGTCTGAAGTCTTTCAGTATGATGTCTGGCCTATTTGCGTCTATCTTTCTGTCAGTTTGAATGGTGAAGTTCCAGAGGAGTGCAATGTGATCATTTTCAAGTACTGGGGTCGTTTGTGTTCCCACCAGTTTTTATCATGGGGCAAGTCCAGGTTTTTGCATATTACCCAGTGAATATATTGTGCAGCTCTATCATGCCTGTTGAGCTACTCTGTAGGCGCAATCAGACTGCACATGGAGACAACATGATCGATAGTCTCATTTTGTTGTTGGCATATACGACATAATGGGGAGCTGCCGTTCTTTAATATGTTGGCCTGGTAGTTCTTTGTAGGTAGGCATTGATCTTGGGCTGCTATGATAAACCCCTCTGTTTCTGATTTCAAGCCAGAGGCCATTAACCATTGGTGGGTAAGGGCTTTGTCAATATCTGCATTATTCGCTCTCTTTGGGTATTTGCCATTGAGAGGTTTTCCATGCCCTTTTTCAGTCATAATAGCTAAGTATTATTATTATATAAATGAGTAAAGTTATTCGCCGCGTCAAAACATATTACTACTAGTTTAACCACAGGCAGATCTTCCACCAGCTGGTTATCGGTGCTACACTGCACCCTCTATATACAATATATATTGATTGCACGGGGAGCGAAAACCTACCATAGTCTGGCAGACACCAGGATAGCGAGACTGTTTCAGTTTCGAGCTGCTTGGTTTATCCTCAGTCGTGAGTTCCTGGCCTCAAGAGCGATAGCAACGGCTCGCTCTCACCACAAATATATTGCAAACAAACCGACCATCGGTCACTGATTTACAACAAGTAAAATAGCTAGTCGTAAAATCTCGATATCAGAGTAGTATATGTAAATGCATGTATGTGTGCGTTGGTGTATGTGTGTGTGTGTGCATGTGTGTTTATATGTATATATATATGTGTGTACATATGTGTGTGCATGAGTCTGTGTGTGCATATACTACAATTTCGAGTTTCTTTTCGGTGACTATATTCATTTCCAGTTTTCTTTTCCCTCCTTCCTTTCTCTCTCTTACTCGCTTCCTCCTTCTCCCAACTCTTCTCTTTTGATAAAAAAAAAAAACATTTGTATCTATATCATGTGATTAATAGAAATGAATAAATTTGTGAAGTTTAAAATTTTAAATAATTTTGAATATGTAAAAGAAACTAAGAGACCTAGTTAAACTTAATACTTAGAAATTGAAATTTTATGATTTGTATTAACTTCATCTCTATGAAAATATAGACAAATTAGATTCAAAAGATTCTAGGTAAATACCCATTTTTATTAACATTGCTAAACTCCAAGTAATGTATTCTCACATATGTACGTAAAACAGATAGAGCAACAACATGTTGCCATAAACAAATGAATATTTGAGCCATTATATAAGGACAAGTGTATGCACAGAAAAATGTAAAAAAATGTTATGCCGTGTTCAGTCGAGAAGATAATAGCCAAAAGAAGGTTGCAGAAAACTGGTAAAACTTACTTGTTTTATGTGAAGTACATATCTATGTGAAGTACCTATCTATGCGAAGTATATATTCTGAAATAAAATTAGATGCAAGTACCTATGAGGGCACATGGCTTGTTTGTTAGAGTGTTGCATTTGATACATCGAGACCGTGGCATTAATTCTTAGATCGGTTAGTGCTTTGTATTCTTTTGCAAAACGCTTCAGCTCACGTTGCTCTGCAATCACACCTGATTTGTGATACACCGTGCATCTATTCAGAGAATGTCGATTTGATGGAGGGAGTGATCTAACGTAGAGCACATGCAATTGATAGCTGTAAACAAAGCATTTGTGCAGGTCTTTCGGCAAATGCTGAACAGCCGTACGTCGTCTTCAATGGGATAGTCTATCATGTACATATATATATGTATATATATATATACATGATATATATACATGATATATATATATATATATATATATATATATATATATATATATATATATATATATATATATATATATACATGTATATATATACATGTATATATTTGTGTGTGTGTGAGAGAGCGAGAGAGAGAGAGAGAGAGAGAGAGAGAGAGAGAGAGAGAGAGAGAGAGAGTAAGCATAGGTTACTATACCTTTTCATCACAAAACAATTGTAGTGAGAGTGTAACACCCAAATATGCTTAAGAAACAAAATGGAGAAAAAAGATTAAATAACTGAAAAATAAAAGGGATACGTCTGGCAATACCTCAGGAAAACGGAAGGGAAAGACAGGCCTACCACGAGAAAGGGGCTACAAAAATGTGAACTGAAAGGATACACTGAGTAATTGATATGCAGCACCCAGAAACAAGGTCTAAGAGCTAATTACACCGAGATCTAAATTGATAAGAGCAGTGAGTCACATTTTAGTAGGAAGCGTTGGGAGGAAAAACGAAACAATCTCACATGTTATGAGTAAGTTTAACAAACTGGCAGAAAACGAATACAAAACGTGCAAGGTGACTTCTCTAAGTTTGTTCACCGAAGATTGTGTGAGAAGTATGATCTTGAGAGAACACAAGATGGTACGGGAATTAAGCAGGAGGCTTCACGGAGTGTACGGAGTATTAGGTATTGTGGGATTTTACAATCCAGTGTGATTTAGGGATTAATGAATGATGACCGGACATTATTGTAATGGATAAAAGAAGGAAACCAAGATCGTGGATATTGTCATACACTGAGAACTACGTACACCGAGTTCCAAATAGATAAGTAGTGTGTGTGGCTGCTAAAATGAAACAATCTCAGATATTGTGAGTGAGAGTAGAAACCTGGCCTAAAGACACAAAAGGAGGCATGAAAACGTGACTAAGTTTATTCAGTGGAGATTGTTAGAAAAGTACGGTCTCGGCACAGCAACAAAATGGTACAAACATGAAACATAGGGCGTCACTGAGAATAATGGATATAAGATACAGTGATATTTTATAATCCAGTGTATCTCCCTCATCGACTTTCGTGAGACGAGACGTTGTTGTGGTGGATAAAAGAAAAAAGGAAACCAAGTTCATGGATATTGCCATACCTGGGCTGCATGCGTAGATGCAAAGATGTGGAAAAGTCGGAATAATTTTGTATACGTAAAGAAAGAATTGCCAAAATGTGGACAACGAGGAGAGTAACTGTAGGAGAGTAATTGTAGGTTCGAAAAATATGTCAGAAAAATTGGAATTGGCATGAGGACAGAACAGGCCCAAACAACTGCAATACTACAGAAAGCTAGGATTTTGAGATTAATGCCTGTGTGTTGAGTGCCTTCCATGATAAATTAGCATCCAGGTATCAAAGCCTATTATTTGCTGAAGGAGACACTGTGAAAACGCTGACAACAGGTTGCCGTCCGCTCTTAGAGAAACTAGAGCAAGTATGACTGAGAGTTATGAGAATTGCAAAATCCTGTGGGATGCAATGATCCAGTGCGATCATCCGACCAGGGGTCGAAAACCGGACACTTTTTTGATGAATAAAAAAGAAAGAACATGTATGATAATCGACCTAGAATGTCCCGCTGACAACAGGATCAATTTAAAAGAAGAAGAAAAAATAAATAACTAAGACAATTTAAAGTGGGAAATACGAAGATTGTGGTCAATGAAAGGGGTAGACGTGATACCAATAAAAATTGGTGCACCTGGAAGTGCCAGCACTCAACTACAAGCTTAGCTGAAAAAGACTGATGCAACTGTGAAGGCAGAACGCCAACAAAAATAAGCATTACTCGGAGCTGAGAGAATTCTTCGCAGAGTTCTTGAAGCATGGCCAGTAAAACAAGTGTCACCTTAGTCTGCTGGCTGTGCACAGCTGACATTTTCCATCATACGCAGCAAAATTAACAGAGAGTTTTCCTATACTACTACTACTACTACTACTACTACTACTACTAATAATAATAATAATAATAATAATAATAATAATAATAATAATAATAATAATAAATATTTTATTAGTCACGAGATCTCACATACAAAGCATTAAAAGATATACATCATAAAAGACAAATACAGGACGATACAATGTGTTTACGCGTATACACAACATAATTAACAGTTACAAATTCAACTCCCAATAGGGCAGGCGCTTTATGGTCTTCGTGGAAAGCCCCACAAAGACATGGGTGCCTGAAAAACAAGGCACGAGTCGTCTGCTTTGTTTTTTTTTTTTACAGGCGCACGTTCAGAATTCGTCGTTTGACTCGCACCATTCTTCCAATATTCACCCACCTTTCAACAAACTTACTACAAGACAACAATTCGCTCTCCGCCCTCAACTTCATTTCAAGTGAAACTTGAAAAAGTTGATGAAGGCTTGGGCAAAGATGAAAGTGTCTGTCTTTAGCCCTTTCAAACGGGCCCGTTATACTACCTCTTTTGCAACAGCCACTACACAAATAAAAATTGCCTGCCAAAAGAGGGTTGTAGAGAAATATTCACAATGGATTCAGCTGATTGACGGATCCGTCCTACACGCGACAGCAAGTGTTCGACATGAACCCATAGGTCAGCAATACTCGGGCAATGGACTAGAACGTACAGAACGGTTTCATCGTTCATAGCTTCACCATCAGAAGCATCAGTAGCAGTAAGAACAGAAACATCAACAATAGCAAGAAAAGAATCTGCAGCATCTATACCATCGACTGTAACAAAATGAACCAAAAAGGAGAGGCTCGACTTGACAGTTCTAAAAGCAAGATAGAGTATAAAAAAATATCTTTAAAAACACAGACCCTGGTGGTTTTAGACAGTGTGGGTTTACAGATTATAATGCAATGCTGATCGTAACTGAAATTCATTTAAACAAAGATCTGCACAATCACAGACAGCCTGGGGTTAAAATACAATTAAAAACAACACCAACAATATGTATATGTCGCAATATAGTTTCTTTCCTATTCCATAATCGAGATATATATTTTTCTCTATATTAAATGGAGAAATATATATATCGAGCGATATGTAAAAGAAACGAATTTTTCTGAAGCTTTAATGTCGGCATTTCTATATATTTTGCCCTATTATCATAACCAACAATATTTAGAAAAAATTGCTTGTGAATGTAGTTCTATGTATCTAGTTTTTCGTACAATTGATTTCCTTTTTACCGTACCCCGTAGCTAGCCCAACATTAGCTAAATGAATAGCCACATATGCAAGATTTCGGCAGTGAAAAAAATAAAACGAAAATATATTTTGCTTGTAAATTATTGATAAAAAGGAGGCTGTGAGATTCCAGTTTTGTTTTTTCAGTGGTTCTTGAGATAACTGAACAGACACTCAAGTAATCAATGAAGCAAAAATTGAAATTATTGTTGTTGCTGCTAGTATTATTGTTTACCCTCGGGTCATTTCATGTGTAGCAGACTTATGAACAGAATTATTCCAGTTGCAATTATTATGTTATAATTATTTTCCTAAGCAGTGTTCACGCATGAGCGGAATATATATATATGTCCTTCTGTTTCTAAATAATCTAGGGCATACTTTGGCGAAGATTTCACTGCTATTTATAGCGGGATGCTCAACCACCTACAGGCTCAATGTTGCTTCAGACAAAGACATTAAATATTTTCACAGAATATACAACTGCAGTGAGCTTTAAAAAATATTGCCGTTAGGAATTCAACATTTCAGAGCATAACTTTTGCGAAAAGGTAAGTAAAATCGAATGCTCTCCGCTGAATTAATGACAAGTATACACGGGACCAAAACACCACTACATCCCTTGGACTATATTTCTTTACCCCAAAAATTATTGGGTGTGTTAAATATGGCCGGGATGGAGCTATAATTTTACAAAAACAGTTCAAAAATCTGCTTCTATTTATCTTCTAAAAGACTGGATATACAATACATTTTATTCCAAATAATTACCTATATACTGGCGAAATGACAACAAACACGTAACAGTTTTAACCGTGTACAACTCACTAATTCTTTATCCATCAATTCCAAACTGGGAAGTAGAGAATAAAAATGCACAGTGTAAGAGATGAGCTATAGTTGTCTACGGTGGCAAATAACTGTGTCGTTTGTAAATTAGTACTAGTTTCCATCCAAGCTCTTTGTCGAGAGAAAAAAAAAACGAGAATTCTTATCTACCTCGTGTTGTACCGATTAATCTAAATTTACTAATATTCAAGGTTATTCATCCTTACGGAAGAAAAGTAATATGGTTAAGTCGTACTGATGGCAGGTTCCCAAAATTTGTCAACGAAACCGTCATTTATCATAGGGTCTCTGTTTTGACAGTGTGGCTGTTGGCATAAAGGGTAAAATACTCTTTCTGAAAGTAAAATTACAACGTATATTCTTATAAGATTTGTATGCAAGATAATTTGAAATGTTTTGAATGAGATGATGTGCAGAATAATAAATTTGTATAAGAATTTAATTTCTCTAATATAATCGAATGCATATTTCACACACCATATAAACATTAATTTCTCCTTTTAAGCCTCCAATTTATCATGCAATTTATCACATAATTTACCATTTAAATCCTACAGAGACATAACGTTTAAATACCTTTAAGAAAGGACAATTAAAACGCTAATTACAAGGATAAAAAACTTTTACCAATGCAATTTTCGTCTAATCCATAGTTTCACGATTACATTTTCATGGAACTAACCACAAAGGATAAAAGGAAATGTTTGTTGGATTAAACACCGAAATACTTAGTTAAGATAAATATTTCAAAATATGTAACTCTAGGAATGTTTGAGATTGCTCTAGCAATAATAAAACAAATGTCTGGAGATACAGTAAACGTATATATTTAGATATACAGCATAAATATCTCTAGAAACGTTATACGAATATGTGTAAAATCATTGCACCCATATCCCTAGCAATTAATACTTAGAAGAAACATGTCTAGATATATTTTATATATATATATATATATATATATATATATATATATATATATATATAAACAAATAGTAAATGAGTATATGCATATATACGTACAGGTATGTGCATACCGATATTCACCTGTATGTATAGGTGCATATCTGGGTACAGGACATTGCAAACAAAACGTAGACAAGAAAACACACAAGCCACATAGAGAACATTTTCCTTCATCAGCTACCCCCGTTTTAACACCGGCGTTTCGAAGAGCTATATATATATATTACAGACATCATAAAAGATATACAGATATCTCTAGAGATACTACATATATGCTTTTATTTTTTTAGAATAACGCTAAAAATACGGACAAATAACAACAAAAATAAATAAATTAGATATCTGTACATATGCAATAAATTGAATATCTTCGCATATATTAGGTATGTTAAACAAATATCTCTAGAAATTAATCTTAAATGTATCTAAAAATGTTACATGAATTCTTCTAAATGCATTTCATGCATATCTCTAGAAATATTACTTACAAATTATTAACCGGTTACCACATTTACAATGATAGTTTCAAGAATAGCCTCTACGTGATGATTCTGTCAAGTAGAAATATGAATTTTTTTTTATTCAAATCACTCTTTTACACAATGTTGCCACATTGAAAACAGTACTCTACTAAGAATATTACTTATAATATAACAAAACCGCCATGGCTGAATTGGCTTCGATTATAAAGCTGTGACTTATTCCAGAGTGACGAAGGCGTAAGCAACAAAACAACAGGTACCAGCAATATACACCAGTGTTCAGATATTTTCAAAATACACACGTAAATTCTCTAAAATCTTACTATTCCTTCTTGAAACGTTACATTGTCTAACCACCGAAAGCTTAGGCTTACGTAAATCTATCTATCTATCTACCTACCTACCTACCTACCTACCTACTTACCTACCTACCTACCTATCTCTGTGAATGGACAGTAGAAAAATCGGGCCCAAGGAAGTTGGATTTTTTGTGTAGGAAGACGTTTTATCTGTGAAATATTTTTTTGTTAAAGGGTGTCTAATAACATGTCCTTCAGCCCCAGTAAATCTTGTGATAGGAAACTACTCCCACTTTCCAAAACTTAAAAAAAAAAATTTCTTCGGTTTCCTTGCCATATTTCTAAACGAAAATGGCTAAGCCAAACCATGAAGCCGAATTACTACCTCTACCAAAGTTAGAGGTGAAGGAAGCAGAAACCAAAGCCGTTCCGCTTTAACGCACACATGCTTTAGGAAATACGTACAAAGAAGCGAATTAGTTTACTACTATAAACACTGTCTCCACCACTGCTACCACCACTACCGTCATCACCATCACAACTAACACGAATACTGAAAACAATTTTGCTGCAGGTTTAAAGCTTTGAAAAAATCGTGTGTATTCGAAGGAAGAACTGCTTGCCTGCAAAGGAATGTTTAAAAAATAGGAACTCACCATACAACTACAGACACCACAAAACATCACAGAAAAAATCGCAAAAAAAAAAAGATTATTTACAAGACACTCAACCTAAAAACAACGCCATACGAAACGGCCACTCAAGAAAATGTAGAAAAGATTTAAGGACCATATAGATCTTTAATGACTACATCACGAGGGGGAACAGATTTTCCACGATCGAAGTTAGATTCGACAGTGAAGAAAGGGCCAAGGGCCTCTCCACAAAAGTCCTTTGAATGTGAACACTTACTGATGATCCCTACATGTTTTGGTCGTAATGTCACAAAAATAAAAATAAAAAATGCGCCCAATGAGATAGAAATGAAATGGCTTGTGTCTGCCATTTGTTATGGCATCGAGGACAAAATCCATATCTTGGAAATCGCTGTCCTGGACCAGCAAACCTGGATTGGCCAAGGAGCTGAAATCCTTGCTCAAAGTGACCCAATGAATTTCGAAAATATTCCACATGAAATCCAATTGACAGACGATTCTATTTTGCATGTGGCCGTCGATGGCAGAAAGCCACGTTGCTACGTCTTTAGTAGCAAAGCACACTTAAAAATTAGTTTCCCCACTTTCACAAAAACAACAACAGCAGCAACAACAACGATAACAAGATTACGGAAACCAACAACAAACACAAGAAAACCAAAAACCGTTAAAAAAACCGGCACTGCTACCTACACCGCCATATGCACAACTAATTAAACAGCTCTAAAAATAAAGGAAGGAACATCAGCAAACAACAAGCCAGCCCAACCAAACAATACCACTAGTAGCGCCACCAAGAACAGAAACAACACCATCATCACCACCATCACCAACAACCACAAAGGAAGAAGAGAAAACCAAAAAGACTCATACCCCACCCCTCAAAAACCATACACCACATCTCAACAGTCACAAACCAGATCCAACACCAACAACAAAATCAATACACTCAGAAATGGGCCCCAATACCCTTCCCCCTCGAAACTTCTGATTCCTCCGACAAGTAAGATAAAGACAACACAGAGGTTTGGCATGTAACCACAGGGGGAAGGAGAAAAACAATAGAAAAGCAGACAAACAAAGGGGAGAGGTTTACCACTTCCGAAACCAAAATGCCCGCAGAAAACAGAAATATCAACACAAACACACTAACATCAAATCCCCCAACAATGTTGACAGATATAAACACCATCAATCTTGACAGCTATAAACACCAACAATCTAGACCTAATCGAATACATTATGTCAAGCACCAATATAACAGAAAATGACACCGAAACAAATAATCACCAACGCACAACATCACCACAACACATTAAAATCATACACATAACACAGAACACGCACAGAGCACTGAAAACTCTCTACCCGGATGCAGTAGGGAGATTTCAAAAATACCTCTCTAATAAACTATACAAAATCTTCTGGGAGAAGACTGTGAGGTGAAGGACAAACGACATTCGGGCAGTAAGTAACTCTCTCTCCCTTTTTCTTTCGTTTTCCTTTCGTGCGAAAAAGACACGTTTCGATAGGAATATGCTAAAAGTAGGTAGTATAAATGAGCGTGGCTTGGGGGCGCCTTAGAAAGAAGGCTACCTGTTAAACAGCATCACATTACAGATTTTGCATATCATAACCATGAGCGAGACAAGTCTCCACAGCCCGCGTGCCTTGTAGCATATGTTCGGCAGATACTTCCGTGTCTGCCGAGAATGGGTGGAGGTGGCACCGCGGTGTTTCTTCGGAAGAGTCTGGGCCTCAAAATAAGAGCAATATTCCTAGACCCGGAGGGTAGGCTGGTCGACTTGGATGTCGATGGCAGTAATGAGTGTGCTTTTCGACTGATAACAGTTTATGCACCGTCCTCAACAGGTCGGCCTGATTTCTTTCGACGTCTAGAGGTTCTCATGGGAACGTCTCGACCTTTACATTTAGTGGGGGATCGGAACGCTATTCTGGATACGTATCTAGATACGTATCTAGATACGTGGGCAGAGATAGTAATAAGAGGGGATGTAAATGCCTCAAATACCTGCTAAGACGTTTTCAACCGTCTAACAGGTATCGAATGACAACCCTAATGTACCAATGTGGACATGGAGCAAACCGCATCGGGTCGTCCGGATCGTATATAGATAGAGTATTCTGTAGGACAGTGGATAGTGATAGTGTAGGTTGTCCACAACTCTATATTGTCAGCTACACAAATCACACATTTGCGACTTGTACACTTGACTTAGATAAGACACATAGGCAGTGTCCCAGATACTGAAAGCTGAATGCGTAGGCTTACAGGGACCGGATTAGCATATTATTTAAAAGAGAATTGACGGGCGCCAAAAGATAGATGATGGCATGCCCTAAAGAAAGCAATTAAAGCAGAATCGGTTAGGTACAGTAAGGACCTAGCATTAGACCGAAATAAAATAGAGTGAGACCTAGAAGTGGCACTTAGAACAACGTACTGGCGGCAAGGTTGTCCCTCGACCAAGAAACACTTTAACGTCAAACACGAAAAATGCGTTGTCCGAGCTAGGACGGGTGATCTGAGGAACGAAGGCGTTGGAGCCGCCCGAGAGGCCCGAGTAGCAGCGGCGCATCGAGGCATCAAAGCCAGATGAACAGGGTCACTAATTACTCGCTAATTACTCTTTCTCTCTCTCTCTCTCTCTCTCTCTCTCTCTCTCTCTCTCTCTCTCTCTCTCTCTCTCTATATATATATATATATATATATATATATATATATATATATATATATATATATATATATATATATCTGCCTGTTTGTCTGTCTGTCTATCTGTCTATCTATCTATCTATCTATCTAGCTATCTATCTATCTATCTATCTATCGATCTATCTATCTATCTATCTATTTATCTATCTATCTGCCTGCCTGTCTGTCTGTCTATGTATGTATGTATGTATGTATGTATGTATCTATCTATCTATTTATCTATCGTTCTATCTATCTATTTATCTGTGTATGTGTATGAATGTATGACTGTATATATGTTTTTATCTATGTATAATGAAAAAATAGGTGAAAATGTACAATAACATTAAGAAAAATATTGTAATCTTGTAAGAGAAAGAAACAAAAGCAGGTGCAACATTTCATTTGAACATATGAAATCGTTTTTAGTTTACACTACATTTTCATTCATATGTCTGTATTTTCAAATGAAAATATTCATAACAGAATATGCTAATAAATCTCCTATTCCATTATGCCGGGCACTCTCTCATGATGCTGATCGTTGCAATATATAAAAAATCATCGCTACGCCCGTTTCCACAAATCACATGTCTCTTAAGATCACAGTCCTTATTCCTGGGACGATTACAGTGCAATATGTAGTGTCCGTGGAGATTGTACTGTTTTTTTTTATTCGTGGATTCATATACTTACGTATGTCATTACTCAGTTTTATTTCAAGATGCCAATAGAGAAAGGGACTGCCTCATGTACGTACGTACGTATGCATGTACGTACGTATGCATATATGTATGTATGTATGTATGTATGTATGTATGTATGTATGTTTGTATGCATGCATGTATGTATGTGCATGCTTTTTTATACGATGATTAACCAATAAATAATAAAATTAATTATTAAGAATAGACGTAAAGGTAGAATAGTATTGGATAAAATATTGAACGTCTCAAAAGTGTGACTATCATCTAAACTATCACTGCTCTTTCAGCTAAAAATCCGAATCGGTTCTGTATCTAAAGATTCTCTAAGATCTTAGCGTAAACAAAATTGTAATATATTTCACTAACGAATATGGCTATAGGGGGATATCTTACAGTCATTATTTCCAAGAATATTTCTGATAATATAAATACATAAATCAATTATTTATTTTTTTTGAAAAAATGACATCAAAATATACACAAGAGAATCTAGAAGATATAAAACAAAACAAAGTATGTCTGATATTGAAGTCAATACTAATATGTTAATCCTACCCCAGCATTAAACGAAAGAAGAGAGAAACAGAGAAGCCGGAAAAAAAAGAAAAGAAAAGAGCATTTACAGATGCATTAAAATATTTCCCTTTGAGATATTCTACTAATCGCAACACTCCTTGCAAAATAAATCAATATGAACCAAGATTAGTTTTAATATATAAACAATGAGAACGTTCTAAGGATGGACATTCTGGTGACAGAGACAGCTGACCTTGGAACGTCAATATGTTGGTCCTGATCAAATCTATTATTGTGGCTGTAATAATAATGATAAAAAAGATAATAATGATAAAAAAGAGCAAACAAAAAAAACACACACTCATAACAATATGGATCGTTATGTTTTCATTTCTTTTTTACTGATGATTTTCTTTAGTTCATCGGAATATAGAAACTGTCAGAAGTCTAATAAAAAAGATTTTTTTCTTTTGACTCACATACATACACATGCGCACACATTTCATTTTAACACGCGCACACCACACGTACGTAATATAGACATAATGCACAAAATACAAGCATACATATGTGCTACATACCTATATATATATATATATATATACCTCTCTCTCTCTCTCTCTCTCTATATATATATATATATATATATACCTCTCTCTCTCTCTCTCTCTCTCTATATATATATATATATATATATATATATATATATATATATATATATATATACATATATATATATATATACATATATATATACACACATATATATATATATATATACATATATATATATATATATATATATATATATATATATATATATATATATATATATATATATATATGTATATAGATACATATATATGTATGTATATATGCCTACATATATGTTTGTATAGACATATATGTGTCTGCATATGAACGCATATATATTTGTGTGTATGTATGCATACAGGTGTGTGTGTATATGTAGGTATGAATCTATATATAGGTGCAGGCGTGTCTGTGTCGTTAAAATCTTGTTTCTCAGCCACATGGTTCCAAGTTCAGTTCCACTGTGTGGCACATTGGGCATGTGTCTTCTACTGTAGGCTCAGGCTGACCAAAACGTTGTGAAAACTGAAAGAAACACGTCATATATTGTGTATTGGTTGTGTGCGTGTGTTTCTGTGTGTTCGTATGCATCTATGCGTGTCTGTGTATCTGTGTTTGTCGTTCTGCAACACTTGACAACCGGTGTTGGTGTTTTTACTTCCCCACAACGCAGTTACTCGAGGAAAGAAGTGATAGGATTAAATAATTAATAAGCACTCATCATTTTGATTAGTTCGACTAGAAATCTTCAAGCCGGCGCCCCAGCATAGCCGCAGTCAAATGGCTGCAACAATTAGATGATAAAAGATATAAAAAATAAAGCTGGCACAAGATGAGGGACTCCAGTCTCTTCGAAGTTTCGGAGTGATAACCAAAATCAAATTACGACTATCCGCTGAAAACTTTATTAGCCGACCAAGATACTCTCATAGAATGTGACCAAACCAGGCTTCTTTCAGCATAGTCTTTGTTGTGTTCCGTACATAATTTGCATTCGTTTGCAGTGCTTAGATTCTATTGGTGAAGAACTTTTTATACTGTTGGTAAAAAAAAAAGAAAAAAAAAAGTCTTGAGCATCAGATATGATGCAATTATCACTGCGACACTTCTTCCCAGCCAAGTGGGTTTTTTTTATGATGGAAGGAGATGATAGTCACATGAGGAAAGATCAGAGCAGTTCAATGCCTGAATCATGCATAGACATGTGCTGGAGTACTTTTCTGATAGAAAAGTCACCTTTCATCAGTTTTCCTGGGCCTTTCTTATTGATAACCTTTCGTAAGTGCAGCAACAATTTAGTCAATAAACACAATGCTTTTTGAATCTCAAACACTGAGGTCATCACTTTCCCTGCAAATGGATTGAACTTGATGGAGCAGGTGAGGGTGTTGTTTCCACTCCATGGATTGTCTCTGTGTCTCTGACTTAAAGGGATGACGCCGTCATTCAATCTGGGTTACGAAATATTCAAGGAAACCAGTTGGATCTACCTGAAAATTTGGCAGACTTTTCCACTGATTTGATCGATCTGGTCTGCTTTTGACTGACTCTCAGAAGGAATGTCACCCAGCAAGCAGAAATGTTCGTCATACCAATTTCCCTGTCTCAACTTTCTCACTGGATATTGTAATTGCATTGAATATTTGATTTATAGTTAATCACCTGCTATCCATCAAAGCTGGTTTGTCATCACTTAATGTAACACCCATGTCAGCTTGAAAGTCCTTGTGAGCAAAACCTTTTTTTGTGCAGCTACTTGACATCACCAGAATGCCAAATTTTCTCCATTTTCAAAAGGAATCGCTACTAGTTACATTTGAAGTGTTCTTTGAACAATCAGATATCAGTTTAATTGGAAGGAATTAATGTAGTTATAAATAAAGAATGTTGAAAATGACACAAATAAATTTTAATTGCTCTAGGATCATTCTTTTATAGTCAGCCCATGGAATTTGATTCCACCTTCGTATGCTACACATGAGTTACTTTTCGCACTGTATAGTCGTTGGTACATTTTCTTCTTTATGTACAAGATATTTCTATATAAAGTGCTAATTACAGTTTGTGTATGCAGGCCTGACGGTTATATATGTTGGAAAGGGGAAGAAAAGATGATAAGGGGAAAGTGTATCTGTATGCTATAGTTGGGTCAAAAAGATACTGTGCAAGATTTTGTTTAGATTTATATAGGATTTGTGTTATAAAGATAATCACACGGGTAAAAATATACGTACACAAATATGCAGGAAGTAAATAGGCAACTTTAATTTTCCAAATCTTTTATTTAATACGTTAAGCGAACACTTGAAATGTAATCGATAGGTAGGACTACTTACTTTAATATTTAGTTGGCATTCTCTTTGCAATTTTTCATTCACAAACTCTTTTTGGCATTGAGCTGATGAGATTTGTGATTGTCTCTTGTGGAATGTCTGCCCACTTTTCACGCAATAATCGAAACAATTCATCTTTAGGTTTAGCTTTTTGTCGAGGTTTTGTATAGCTCAATCTAGTATGCTGCAAATATTTTCAGTTCAGTTCATGGCAGGAGATTGGCTCGGCCAGGGAAGCTGGTTAATCTCATTTTCAGTCAGCCATTGTTGATTCCTTGTTGCTGTGTAGTATGGAGCCCCATCTTCCATGAATAAAAAATTATTTTTCGTTATGTTATCATGTGAATACATCGGAAGTATTTCTTGCTTAAGTATTTTGATATATTTTTCAGAGTTTATGTTTCCAACACATTTCTGGTGACAACTTCCCATACCATTACAGAGATACCGCTATGTTTCACAGTTGGATGGGATTGTTTCAAATCAAATTCTTGATTGGGAAGCCTCCTGACCCAAACACGCCCACTGTCTGAAAATAAGACAAATCTGGATTCCTCTGAGAAGATCATTCTCCCCCTTTTCTTTCTTTTCATGATATTAATTGGTTGAAGGAGAGGTTTTCTTCTAGCTACTCGTCCTCAATACTCAAGTTTATACAGATATGTAATACTCAATACTCCATATAATACACAAGCTTATGCATATATGTAACACAGGTTCTTGGAGCAACTTGTAGCTGTTTTGCAATGTTAGAAGCCTTCGAAAGGGGCTCGTTTCCACAATTCTCTTCAAACAGCGTAGCTTCCTTTCCGAGGGCCCAGGTCGGCCGGGAGGAAAATCTTTTGTTTCTTTTCGTTGGCTTTTCAATTGCGCTATAATTCTAACAACAATAGCAAGATGAAATTTGAAGTTTTTCAGCAATTTGTCGCTGGGTAGGACCAGCCACAGATTGTCCAACAATATGGCCTCTTTGAAAATCTGACAGTTCTACTGATTTTTTTGTGCGTGGCATGGTTGCTCTTCGCAAATGTTTAATATACTGGCACCTGGAACAAAAAAGAATAATTACATTGTAAATTCTACACCGCTGAAAACAT
This sequence comes from Octopus bimaculoides, assembly GCF_046866305.1. Taxonomy (NCBI): domain Eukaryota; kingdom Metazoa; phylum Mollusca; class Cephalopoda; order Octopoda; family Octopodidae; genus Octopus; species Octopus bimaculoides. Next base: position 40,961,386 of record NC_142930.1, on the reverse strand, counting down.
ATTACGACGCTTAGATAAGAAATTTTGAAAATTAAAGGTGTCTATATACTTTCTGCATGTCTGTGTATATCTTTGCTTTATTTACATATTTTATGACGTCAATAAATGTATAATTCTTTGTAGATCGATATCCCAGTACAAAACATCAGCTTGGGGATCCATATTAAATACCAGTAACGTCATGTAGGTTATCTGTATAGAGTGATACAATATTAACCTGCGCTAATACCAAAAGGCTATGACTTTATCTAAATTGATGTGAATGTTATATTATAACGCCGAATAATGCGGATTTCTACCTGAATGGTGTGTAAAAGCAGAAAAATATCGCTGGCAGACAATAACTGTCTGTAATGAGCGCCGAAAATGACAGATCGTGTGATTTCGATGTACAGCCTCTCATCTATGACAGCTCATTGCTCACTGCTTACCAGCCACATCTCATCGCTAAATCTCCCTCCCAACGATCTATTGAATTACACCAATTTTTTCAGGCACTGATATGGAAAATAGCCACATGGATTTGGCTGGAATGCTGCAAGCATATAACTTTCACTGAAAAGATTCTGATTTCGCTAAAAGTGATTTCAATTTTCTGGCGAAGTATTTAGTCGAACTCCAAATCATTACTGGGTCTTTTACTTTATTGAACCAGAATTCAACTTAGGCAGGATTTGAACTCGGATTCAAACGATTCGTATGCAAAATTACAAAGGAATATTTCCGATATTGTAGGTCTGAATGAAGACATAATATGAGTTAGTACTGTAGTCGGTTTGAAATTATTGTTAAAGAATACTAAGAGCAGAAGTACGGAATAACTTACAAGTGATACTTTGATCGTGGCCGCTGACTATCGCTTAATTTATTGTATACGTGTTGTGAGCATGGTTGAACAAGTGTGAAACTTTTTTTCTTGTCATAGGTTCGCTTGGACAAATATTTTGCAAGTTAGAGGAGATTATGTAGTGACGTTTCATTATTGTTAAACACATTTCCATTAAACTTCTCATAACATTATTTTATTATTTTCTCCAGTATTGTTATTTCGAACTAAAATTATTTCTGTATCTTTTAGGGTCAATATCTATAATAGAGTATATTATAGATTTTCACTATAATTAATCATCTAAATAGAATTTATATTACACACGCGCACGCGGGCACACACATACACACATGTACAAGCTACTTAATTATATTTGTTCCCGTAGCACAGGATTCCGCTATTTGTATATCTGGCAACGTATAAAAGGTCCACATTTAGCCGATGCAAGATTCTACAGTTATATACAAACATGGGCACACATATACCACATGAGTATGTGTGCATACGTATGTATATGTGCATAACAACGTATATATCAACGTCAATGTGTACATGTAAATATTGTTGAGTAATGAGCCAATGGTAAGGTATGAGACCAAGATATTCCCATTAATTATGTCCATATAAATTCTCTAATACTTCGCACTGACACAGTATAAAATGAAGATAAATCTAAGATATACGTAACCATCAAATACTGTGGTTTTAAATATTGGAATATTTAATTATTTGTTAACATATTTTCTCTTATTAAATATTACACGTATTTTTGCACAGAATTTGTTTTTTTTTAACATTAAGTTTTCTTCCTGTTCATTAATTTTCATCTCAATAATTCTTTCATTCCCTCCCCATCTCTCTCTCTCTCTCTCTCTCTCTCTCTCTCTCTCTCTCTCTCTTAATATCTTAAATACAAACTGAAACTCACTTTCCTAATTTTCTACAATATTTTCTGACTCCCCTCCTTGTTTTCTCTCACGTTCTCACTAATGCACACACTTTACTTGCTCTCTCACAAAACTCAACAATATTTCGTTCCCTCTCACTCTATATCTCAATACTTTTCATAATAGTATTTCTCACTCCACCAAAATCTAATTCATTCTGTTTCTCTCTTGCCCCCACTTAAAAAAAAAAATTATTTTACCTTGTCTATCAATAAGTTCTTTGAAAATCCATTCTTTTTTTATTTTTCAGAAATTCTAAACAAATGATTTTTTTAAATCATTTCTCTAATTTTCTCTAGTTTGAGATTTTTTCTTCCTCTCTATTTCCTTTTTAACTCTCTGTCTAAGTGTAAGAGCGATACAGTATGTGTTACAAACTATAGGATGGTGATAACTTGAAAGCGTTACAGCATAGGTGTGCTCTATTAAAGATGGCCTGGGGCTAATCAGTACAAACGAACCAAGTGTAATTTTGAGACTGAAAATTGTTCAAAATATTTACATAAATAAAATATCACACATTCTTACGTTATCTATACATACATGCATATAGGCACACCTACTAAGAGTTGTCTACGTCTATATCAAAGAAGCGTGTTAGCACAATCATAAAAGTGTCGGTCAAAATAGCTTGCTTACTCGCTCTGGCACTCTGTTTTGTGTTCAAATTACATTGAAGTTAACATTGTATATTGGGAGTTGTTAAATAAATCCTTGCACTAATGGATGTGATTCTCTCTCTTTCTCTTTCTCTCTCTCACATTAAACTGGGCTTTTAATTGAAAGGTTTTTACCTACTGAGTAATGTTTTAGTAGCAGACAAGTCTGCCAAATACTCACTGGATAATTTCGCGAGAAGTAATTCAATCACTACTTCCGTTCGAGACAAACGAAACCTCCACTAAATATATACACACTTTCTCAGAAGGTGATAAACCTATTGAAAGGACAGTACAGTACAATAAATTATAGCCAGCTGCCATTTGAGATCGAGTATGACCTGGAAACATGTACCTTGTTTTCCTTAGCTGTTTCAGTTGATTTTGTAATCTCAGGCTCTTGATCTTCTCTCCGTTGTCTTAGAGGAATATTCAGGATAGAACGGCTAAAGGACGAGTTGACTGCACCAGCGCTTCACAGGTAATTATTCACAGTTGAGTGAAACAAAGCGGAATTAATTATTTTGTTCAAGGGCAAATTGTCACACTGATCTCGAAATCGAAACCTATGACATTGTGATCATGAGCTGAACACGCTAAGCGACAAACTACATACCTTCAAAAAGTATTTAGATGTTATACCTTCTCATCCACTCGTCTAGTATTCCCCAATTTGAAATGCCGTAGTTATTGTCTTTTTTCTATCTAAAGGAAATGAATTCAATTAATATTATACAACCTATATCACATTATAGTGCTTCAATGAGCATATTAATGTAATAAGCAAATGATGTCAAATATATGTGCATAATGCCGTATTTAAATTGATACACAAAATGTATCAAATATCAGTGTTTTCTAGACTTTTTAATAAAATATGAAAATTATAACATATAACTGCGCTTCTTAAATTAGATCTGTGTCACCTGAGACCCAGTAGTCTGTTTCTTTTCTGTTTTCTCTCCATCATGTATCAATTTTGTTTTTTACGTGAGTCAATGTCATAATTAACACCTGTTGTAAGTGTTTATTCTATGTTTGGAATATTCTTAAACATATATGAACTAAAATTGAGTGTAGGGTAAAAATAAGCTCAAATATATCTATTAGGAGGTTTGGTTTACGTATCTTTTGTAAATTACATTTTAGACTTAGAATTTTGGAGACAATGGTTTTTGCTTGGGCATAAGTTGACAACATATAAACAACAAATGGTTTAATGCTACACTACCTTACATGTATTTTCATCACTGTTGAATACGTGTCGAGTGAGTTCCTGCGACAATTCCCCAACACCGATAATGTAATGTCCATCTCCAAAGCAACCGGCATAACATCATCTTCGCGAAACTTCAACTTTTCTTCTCGTTCTACCTGTTTGAAAATTCTTGTTCCAGCAGAATGTCTTGTTTTCTGTGCCAGTATTTCAAAGCACTTGAAGGCAATCGGTGTTCATTCAAGGAAACTAAGTACATCTCACAAGGTAAACCATTAACATTCGTTGTAAGAGAACATCTTAAATGAAATCATTTTGAAGAGGCGTTAACACTTCTAACGTTTCCCCGAAATCTGCTAGATTCGATTGCTGCTCATAAAATAGATTAATCATCCACATAGGATTTTCCGAGTCCCTGCGCATACTTCTTTCGAAAATGTTTTACTATGTTAAAGAGAGTAGCGATGGGAAATGAGAAATTATCCTTCAGCGTTTTCTCATATCAGCCTGTTTTCATGCGAATAAAAACACATTTTTAGTGAACTTGGCAAACGTGTGAAATTTAAGAAATCCTCTTTATCAATATTAACATGCCAGAGGGTGATCTTTATTTTCATGGCTTTTATTTTGCAAAGACATTAAATATGTCCTTTGTATTACATTAAAGCGACAAACCTAGCCTAATTAAATGTTTAAAACCTGAAGTAATTTATTTGACAACAAGGTGGCCAGTTAAAATTCATTATTGAAATGTATCGCTTTCGCATCACTGTAATAAAAATACAGCCATTTCTCTCACGTGGTGATTATATTTTCAAAGATTTTTTTTCTGTGACAGCAATCTAAACGTAAAATGAAGGAGGATTATCTGATCTGACAAACCTTACCTTAAATAATTCAAAAAGCATTCACACCTGTCTCGCTTGTAGGCCAATCGCATTGTGTATTTCAGCACAAGTTGCTATAATTCTTCCTGTTCAATTTTCTAGTCATTACAACATGTACTTTATTACTTAGTTTCTATGCAGCTAGTTTTTCTGATATAACCAATAATGTAAGAGGAGCAATACTGCTTCGTGCGATTGAGGCAGCGATTGCTTAAAATTTATGTTTCATAGCTAAAGCACCATCTGTAATAACCGTAACGATTTTTCTTCTCAAATGATCTACAGTTCTACATGAATAAAATTCATTAGTATTTTACTCCAAGACGCAAGCAAAAGAGTTGTTCAACAATTTTTCACAAAATTTCTTCAAAAGACAAAATGAGTTAGGCATCGTTCATAATGTTCATAGTTTCACTAAACTACCGAGGTAAAAATCGTAATTCCAACAGCTTTGACATCAACTAATGCTTCAGATATTTAGCAATCATTGCCGATCAAAAATGTTCCTGTTCCTTTCGATAAAGAAGTTTGCATTACATTATCTATAGCTTCCTTCCACTATGTAGCAGACTGGTAATGATTTTCAAACACATTTTGGTAATTTTCTTAACCTCTGTCTATAGCTTTTAATTTTCTTTCGTGCTCATTTGCGTTATTTAAAGGTTGGCAAGATAAATACGGATTTTAATCTCAGACATTTTTTTCTTTATTACTTATCAGAATTTTTTTTCTGTTGCCCTAAATGTTGATGCGTTATTTCATGATTACTATGCTTTGACTTAAATGTGCTTGTAATTTTGAATAAACCAGGTATTACAAACAATATTTTTCATTATAAAATATGATGATGGAGTAGTTGTGGTAGGTACATTTTAGGTAAGTAAAAAAGGCATATTTGATACATTATACGCTCTTATGGTGAGTTTTGAGGAGAGGATATTTTCATTTATCTATTTCCCGTTCAGAGATTTTTTAGTCACTACAGTCATACCTTGTGACTTTCTAAAGTGCTTGCATCATTAGGAGAGTCATTTCCTTTAACACATGTAACCGCTTGTATCAGCCACAGAATCCTTTTCTATATCACACATAATTCCCAGTATCATTAACACAGTAATTATTTATTGCACACATTAATACCTCTATGATTTACCCAGTCATCATCTGTAACGCATATAACCTTATTTTTTAACTCTTTATCCGCAATTCCGAAACACCTCGCATTAGTAAATTTCTACAGAGTATATCTCTTCCATGTCCGCTTCCCATTCTTTCAGATATAAAATATTTCCTTGTGAAGAAGCTTATCTTTAGAGTTGTTCTGCAATCACTTAAACATCGCCATGTTATCTTAATCTAAATGATACATAATGCGGTTAAAGACATTTTCATAATATGTCATAAAACATTTATATATTGCATAAAACAGGAAATGAGAAGATATTTTTAAAGGAAAATGCACGCAGTTTCCTTTTACTAATAAAGTATACTCTGTAAATGAAAGTGAATTGAATTACTTCTAGGTATGCTTACATATCAAAACAGAACATGAAAATGTCATCCATCAATCATGAACATAGATTTGTTTCTCCTTAACCATTATAAACTTCTATATTGGCCGCAGTTGATAAGCTTCCTATGCTGTGGCTGATATATGAATACATGAGTCATGTGGTTTTATCACGATATTCTTGCTGTATCTATTGCACTGGTGGTTTAACGACCATTAGCAAATTAAACTTAAACTGTCGTTGGAGAAGATAAACCTCCAACAAGAAACCAATGGAACAAAATAACATTCGAAAGCCTGAATCGGACTTCAGAAATAATTAATGTAGTTACCATTCAGACTGTTTGATACAAATAAGGACAAGTACATTGAAAGCCAGGAAATATTTATAGAAAAGTAAGCTATAGTCGAAAAGTAGCTATATGGGAAGCGCACACAAAAATTTATAGTCCAGTTGCCGACAGCAATCTTCCAGTCTTAACATTTATATGTGTATGCAAGCAGAAAATATGCTTTGCTATTCTCTGAGATATTATATTAAACTAAATTTAAGAGTCGACCTACTAAACCCTACATATTGAGAGACGGACGCAACACTGGTCGAACTGCAACATACGTATAAGCACCTGAAGATTATTAACAGTTTTAATGAAAATGAATTTGTTAAAAATAGAAAGCAAATATATAAATATTTGCGGAAATAATGTCATTCACAATTCTTGTTTCATTCAGCCCCAAATGATATAGTTTCCTCTTCAATGAACACGCTCTTACGTTAAGAAACTTTGAAATAGATAGATAAATAGATAGATAGATAGATAGATAGATAGATAGATAGATAGATAGATAGATACATAGATAGATAGGGAGATTGAGAGAGAGAGACAGACAAGCAGATAGAGACATAGATTTCCATTTATTGAAGATGAAGATAGAATTAGATGACATTCAGAATTTTCCTGGTGCGAAGAACGGCAACTCCAACAATATGAACCAAATTCCAATATATGAATAATCTGCAACATTCAGTTTGCTTTATTCCTTTCGTTTTTAATATGCGTGTGTGTGCATGCGTGCCTGTGTGTCTGTGCGTGTGAGTGTGTGTAATGTATATATATATATATATATATATATATATATATATATATATATATATATATATATATATATATATATAAAAGATAATAAGAGTGTATATATATATATATACGCGCACACACACACACACACACATACACACACACACACGCATACACACACATACACTTATAGTTATGTTGAAAACTTGGCTCCCAAAATTTCATATCCGTCTCTAGAGAGGTACTTCTTATTTGCATAGGGATGCGATAGTTAATGGCGTTTTTCGACATGGCCACACCTATTCGATGAAGCCAATAATAAAATATATGCTGGAAAAGTTAATACAGGTTTTCGAATACTATCGTAAACAGAAAATATTTATTCTTTCATTGATTCACGTTTATATTTGTTTTCACTTCTAAAATATTCATATATTATGATCTATAAATCGGATTTAAAACTTTTATACTTAATGAATAAATTTCAAACTTTTATATAAATTTACATGCCATTTCACAACATGTGATACCTGAATATTCAAACGTGAAGTAATGTTATATTGATTTATCGTGCATCATCCAGGGCATCTGGAATTCGAACGTTTTGAAGAACATTAATAAAGGGGGTTACCGAAGGTAACATTTTCATCGTTTCAATTCACTCCATGTTCCCAATTCTGTGTTTAATCACTCCATTTTTTCCCAAATGACTGTTAATATGTTGTTACAATGTATAGCGGAGAGTTGTAAGAATCGTTAGGCCACCAGGCCAAATACCTAGGGGCGTTTCGTCCCCATCTATTTGTTCTGTGTTTAAATTCCACTGAGATCGATAGAATACATACCAGTTAAGCACTGGTGTCAATGCAATCGGCTAAAAATTCTCCTGAATTTGTTGCCCTTACCTAAAATTTAAAATTAATATGTTTGTACAAGTGAAGGCGGTGAGCTGGAAAAATTGTTAGCACGCCGGACAAAATTCTTAGTGGCATTTCGTTCGTCTATACATTTTGATTTCGAATTCCACTTATGTCGACTTCACGTTACATTCCAAAGAGGTTGAACAAAGGGCTGGCTGTAATCAACTTAACCCCTTCTCCGAAACCTGACCATGTGCCGATTGAAACCAGTATATCTGTACAAGTTAGTGCAACGTTTAACAGCAAATATAGTGATAGGAACAGTTTCATGCGAGAGGTGGCACACATAACCTCGAAAAGAAATAGAAGATATTTTTCTAACGTCTTCGATGATTGTTCGAAATCCAGCCATGATGAATTCTGGCACGCTAAGGAAGTAAACATAACAAAATACATACTGTATCGAGTTCAACATGAATGATAACAAAATCACACAGTTATTGTTTACTATAACCATATACAACTAAGTATTAATCTTCATTGAAACAATTGCGAAGTCCACACTGAAAAAGAATGTATACTATGTCGTCTATCAGCTCCTGTATAGGCTACAACTGACATATCACAGCCATGATATTCTTTAGGGAACTGGCTATAATATACAATAATAGGAACAGTATTTCTACGAAAAGGAATTTCTCTAGGATCTACACAGAAAGAAAAAAACTTTCCGGGAACAATAACTTATAGTCAACTGATACAGGTTTATTAGATCTTCACAATGGTTTTTGTGGATTTGGCAAAACATATTTGATAAACATGTGTGGAAAATATTCATTCATTGAAGTAGGTTTCTCGGATTATCGTAAATTTAGTCGGATGTGAGATGACTGCCAATTCCGCATTTACCATACTACTCCATCTTGAAAACAATGATAGTCTACTCTGTAATGTTAAAATATCTCAACATATTTTAAAGCAAGTTTAGTTGAAAGCAAGTTATGAATGCACAGGGGCTGACAGATTTGGAATTGAAGTTCTCGATCATGACTTCCTGTAAAGCAAATAATTTTACTCTTAATTTAATTCAGTCAAATGTTGACAATCATCTTAAAGGGTAGAGCTGAGGATGACTTCAGAAAATATTTCAACGATAACTTATATTTGTGGATAAGAGAACAGACTTGATCTTTCTATGGCCATGTGCCATCACAACATGAAATTTACTTTGCTTCATTTGGAACCAATAGTCTCAGGTGCTCAATCGTGTTGGAGTACTCGATTTTAAATATTTATGTTTCGTATTATGGCTTCATCAAATTATTGTCTTCTTTGTTGTATTCTCCATTAATCGTTCTACATTATTATTTGCACGCGTTTATAATATTTTGAACGTACACTGAAATTTCTTGCTCCTCCATTTTTATATATCTATTGTCTCCTTTTCCACACCTTTCTGTAAGCCCTCTGTGTTAAACGTTTTATATTTTGTATGTCAGTCTGCAATTATAAAGCGATCTGGTACAATTGTTAGAACTTCGTAAATAATAACCCGCGGCGTGTATTCCAAATCTTTTCGTTATGAATTCAAACATTGCTAATGTCAACTTTGTTTACAGTAAAGTATTTGGATCAATGTAATTGGTTACCCCTACCAATTATATTGCTGATATTGTAGCAAAATTTGCTAGAATTATTAATATTGTAATCATTGTAATAGTAGGAAGAGAATGAATAATAGTAGTATGATTGTTAGTTGCTAATGAGATGCTTTATCGTTTCCAATGAAGAAACATTTACTATTTTCTTCGTCTGAAATCAACATAGCAGGACACCTTAAGATAGTTTCAGACGATATTTTTACCAAAATGAAAGAAATGGCGTGCTATATTTAGTAGTCCTTGCTTTCTCAACTGAAATTATTTTTAATGGCGTCTGCCACGATAATAATCCCCACCGCTACTGACAATCAGAAAATGCAAAATGCCTAAAAAGTAGATACATGTGACAAATGCAAAAACGAAATTGTTTTCATTAAAAGACAAGCGTGAGAAGAACATACTGCCATAATGCTTTATGAAACAAATAGTAACCATACTAATGATTACACCCGAATGCACACACACGCACACACTCACACACACACACACACACACACACACACACACTCACACACTCACACCCAAACACACATGCACTCAATGAAAGTGCTATCAAGTCGGAAAGATTTTTTTTGTATTTTGTCTTCGTTTTCGATCGTTACTAGCAACGGCAAAAAAAAAAAAAATGAAGAAGAATCTTTTAGCATAAATGAGATCAGTAAGAAAAGTTGTGTAACCAAGCATCACGATATTTTTCCTGACTGTGGTATTAAGGAACAATATGTGAACTTTTCTTGCAGTAACAAAACACCAGTTACAAGTAGTGTTAGCCGAAGCTTAGAAGAAAATAACCTTGATTAACTGGTCTAAATTATATGGTTCTCTATGTGTAATTTCGGGATTAAGACAAACGAAATAAACAAATCCATCAAGAGCAATATACAACAGGTCATACACGTGTGCCACATTACACGAAACGACAGAATATGGTGATCAGATATAAGGAAACGACTTTGATTTTTGCTTCATCCTCACATTCATGACAACATATTGGCAAGTGGTTAGATTGTCTCAGGGACAGTGATATGTAAACCTGCCCTCCCACACTACGTGAAACTAATAAAGAGACTGAGGGACAGTTTGTTCCTCTAACATGGGCTAGTGTGAAGGGGTGAGTGAGGATAAGATGTATGCGCAGCAGCAAGTACAACAACAGTCCTATTTCCCAGAACAGCAGTTGTGATATTGCCAGCAATGATGAAGAAACACACATCTTGTTCGTTCACGGAAACTCAACGACCACGCTATTAAGGATATTGTAATATAACTGGAAGTGTCACTCAAGCGTCTTGTGTCCAGCACGAAATGAAGTTAGCAGTAAAACATATATCTAGCCTTCCTGAGATATCGCGAAAAGCGTAGATGATAGATTACTCGAAAATAAGGACGATCCTCAATAAAAAGCAGCCACAATGACGAGGGATAGTTATTCCTTCAGAAGGAGGCTGACAAATAAGAAGATATAACATTTCCGTCACATGAAATACCTAACTGGGGCATTACGAACAGAACACATTTGCCGTGACGGTTATTAACAAAACGTAATAACCGCACGAAGCTATATAGAATAGAGTATAGTGCGTGAAACTCTTATTACAAGCAATAGCACAAGCTTAAACGGGGGCACTTTAGAATGGGTGAGTTGCTTCTCTTCATCTGAAGCGAATGTTGACTGGCATATTTGAGTGCTTCAGACGGCAGCATGAACAGTAGACATAAAATGCTCCAACCCAATCTTGCATGCAGTTAAGCGTGCATTCATAATTGTTTTATGTATGTACTTCTTAAAATGTTTTTTTAATGGTTATTTCTGAAAACTTATTCAAATTAATTTTACTAAACCTTGCCTGGCCAGGAACTTAGTTTTTCCATATTTCTTTTTTTTTAACATATTATCCAGTTCTGGATTCAAACTTTCCACGTTTTGATTGAATTAAATTGTGATCTTGCTCAATAAAAGTTATCTTCATACTTATAAACGATTTTTAAGCTCCAATTGTTGCCTACCAGTTGAGCAATGAAATATCTAGAATTTCCCTGTTCAAAAACAATACAGAATTAGCACACCGAACTTTTGAGAAAAACTTTCGAATCAAAACTATGGGAACTTTCCAGAAATATCTAAACGGCGGTGCTATCTAAAATGGGTTGAGATAGTACCGATTGTAGATAAACTGTACAGGCACGGAAGTGTTCTGATGGGTCAACCTGATGGGCGTGGAGCGCAACGAACCGTCTTACATGGATTCTCTCAATGACTGGACATCACTAACTTATACAGTTTAAACGAATAGCTGTAGTTGAGCGAAGTGCATCTTGATATGGTCTGAATTCATTATGAACATAGCCCAACCTCACTGAACTATTATCGGGAATTCCGCGCATTTTCTTTTTGTCTAACATATTGATTGAAGGATGTGACTGAACAAACTGAAGAATCTCCTCCAAAATCGATTTGCCTTTCATTCTTTCGGGGCCGATCATATATTTACCAGTTGAACTTTGAAGACGATGAAATCGACTAAACAAGATTCACAAATTCCATGTCTTGTGTCTATAGTAGGAAGCAACAATATATTACCAAGGACATTGAAGTGTTTGAATAGTTGCTGGGCCGGGCAAAATACTTGGTGGAGATACTGGCATTACATTTCTGAATTAAAATTCTACGTAAGTCTACTTTGCCGTTGCAATCATTGAAATCCCCTCCTCCAAATTTTAAGTCACGTGCCTGAAATATAACGTATTATTATTAATATTGTTATTATTATTATTATGATTATTATTGTTATGTCGTTTTATTTTTCTTCAAACTTTTTTCCATTTCTCGCCGAGTGTTTTCCGTACACCTAGGGCAGAGAAGCTCATTGTATGCATTTCCAGATTACACACGCAAATTCACAGGTAAAATATGTATTAAAAAAATTAATAAATAAATTCATGAATGGAAGTTGTCACAGCGATAATGCTCTGCTCAGTACAGGAGTCGTTCCAGTTAACACGATTTTTTGCACTTCCTGTAGGGATGGTAAGCCTGGTATCATTTTCAAATAGGTTTCAGTATCTGTTTTTTTGTGTCATTCCTAGAGATCCTACAATCACTGGTACGGTAGTCGCCTTGAGATGCCACATTTTTTTCAATTTGTATTAGCAAGTCTTTATATTTACTGATCTTGTCAAATTCTTTCGCCGCTATAATGTGATCGCAAGGAATACTCATGTCAATTAATAAACACATCTTTTTTGTCTGATCTTTTATAATAGTATCCGGTTTATTAGATTTTATAGTTTAATCAGTATGTACGGGGAAGTCCCAGAGAATCGACACATTTTCTCCCTCAGTCACAGCTTCAGGATGGTGTTTATATCTTTTGTCAGCGGTTTTGATTTTATAATGCCGACATATTATCCAGTGTAAATACTGGCCAACTCTGTCATGACTTGCTTTATATTCTACAGGTGCTAAGACTCTATACACTGAGATTAGGTGGTCTATAGTTTCAATCTCATCGTTACAGAATCGGCGTTTTGGGTCAGCTCCATTTTTTATCACATTAGCTTGGTAGTTCCGGGTTAATAAGCTTTGGTTGGTTTTGAGCAGCTAATATGAAGCTTTCACTCTCTGGTTTTAACCCTGAGCTTCGTAACCATTGCTGCGTGTGTTTCTGATCGACATCAGCTTGCCTTGCGGATGTTTCTGTTCCCATCTGTTAGCTAATTTTTCATGCGCTTTTGTCTTTGCAATTAATTTTTTTTTTTTGCAACAGCAGTTGGCGCATTTCCTTCAACCTAATCAAAATGATCGGTATCTAAGTGATTAGTAGCGAATGTTTTGCTCTCTTTCACAATAGAGTGAAGTTTTGTCGGTCTTTCATGTCTTTCAACAAGTTTCATCACCAAATAGTTGGTTGTTTCAAGGTATTTGGCCAGTCCGATTATGGTGGTTTTGTACGTAATTTCAAGCTGGATCAAGCCTCGACCTCCATGAACTCTGGGAAGGTAAAGACGATCTACGTATGCCTTTGGATGGTGCATCTTATTACAAGTCAGTAGCTTGTGGATTTTCTATCAATTTTATTATTATTATTACTATTATGATTATTATTATTATTATTATTATCATCATCATCATCATAATCATCATCGTTATTATTATTGTTATTATTAAGGTGACCTTGTGCCTATCGTAGAAAGCACGCCGAGCGAAATGTTTTGCGTATTTAATCTATCGCTACGTTCTGAATCCAAATTCTGCCGAGGTCTATTTTACGTTTCATCGTTCCGGTACCTGTGAGAGTCTGGAGTCGATGTAATCAACTAGTCCCCTCACCACAAATCGTAAGCCTTGTTTCTCCTGTAGAAAGGATTATTATGAATATTAAGGCGGTGACCTGGCAGAAACGTTAGCATGCCGGGCAAAATGCTTAGCTGTATTTCAACTGTCGCTACGTTTCGAGTTCAAATTGAGCCGAGGTTGCCTTTGCCTTTCATCCTTTCAGATAATTACCAGTTCAACACTAGTTTCGATGCAATAGACTCATCCCCTCCCACCCTATATTGCTAACCTTGTGGCAAGATTTGAAACCATTATTATTATTATTATTATTATTATTATTATTATTATTATTATTATTATTATTATTATTATTAGCTGACATCTGCTCAGACGTAGAAGGTCATGTGCCCTGAAAGAAGTAGCTTTTGTTAAAGAGATTTTATTTCACACAGGCAAACGTATTCAAATGCTTCAGTGGTCCACTTTGACAACAAAGTGACTTTTTTTTAAATATTCGCTCAATATTCTGCAACCTAATGTTAACTCAAAATGTAAAAAGGTTCTTTTCCTCGGAATCTTCCTCTGAAAGATTACATGAGAGAAATGAAGACTACTACGAAAGATATGAAACACTTATATTAACGAGCATATAAACTGAAAACTAAATGCAAAGCGAACAATACATTAACTTTCAAACAAAATGTAGAGCAAAGTAAGCAAAGGTTTTGACAAGAATTAATCAAAATAACAAACAAATTACAATCTAGATGCATGTACCGCTTTGTCATATACATGAATAGCGAAAGGATGTCATTCAAAAATGTTGCTAAAAAAAAGATAGAGAAATAAAATTCTAAATAATGGTTTTTCCTGAAAGCTAGAAAAGTTGGCAACATTTTGTTCATCAGATTGGTTCTACACTACCAAATCAATCACTGATCCCATGTGAAGAAGACAGCAGGCTTTGTTGCCTACATACACGTACTTAAATGTTCCTCTGTTTCTTTGCATTTTCCGTATCTCTTCGATCTCTTCTGCCAACAGATTTCCTAGTGTCGGAGAAAAAGTCCTGCTCTATTCCTTACATACTGACGTATTTACACCCATCCCTGTCCCTTATTCTCCTACTCTCACTATATATATCTCTCTCTCGTTTTCCATCTCTCGCTTCAAATATATATATATATATATATATATATATATATATATATATATATATATATATATATATATATATATATATATATATATATATATATATATATATATATATATATTCTTTTCTTCTTTTAATTATTTCAGTCACTTGACTGCGGCTATGCTGGATCACCGCTTTGAGTCGAACAAATCGACCCTTGGACATATTCTTTGTAAGCCTAGGACTTATTCTGTCGGTGACTTTTGCCGAACTGCTAAGCACACTAACACCGGTTGCCAAGCGACGGTAAGGGGGACAAACATAGACACATACACAAATATACACGCACGCACGCACAAACAAACACACACACACACACACACACACACACACACACACACACACACAAATATATATATATATATATATATATATAAACATAATTAAGGGATCAGCAAATATTTGCTTCACCATATACCGAAGTTCAGAAATAGCAGCTAACAAAAGCTGAGAATCCCACAGATAGCATCACTTGTAACTCACAAAGGCAAAAACAAGAAGAAAAAACAATGAAAACTAACCATTTCGAAGGTTAACTGAAGACGCGTTTCTGGATTATGATGGGCTTGGTAAAAATTATTAATTATTAATTGTTGATTTATTAATAAATTAATAAATTGATAATCCTTTACCCTTTTAATTTGTATATATATATATATATATACATATATATATATATATATATATATATATATATATATATATATATATATATATATATATATATATATATATATATATATATATATATATATATATATATATTATGCACACATACATATTCCATGTTGAATCAAAAGTGCTTTCATGTTTCGAGAAATCATTTATAGTTCATAGACATTTCAGGCGAAATGTATTTATTCGCCAAAATATATCCCATCATATTCTATAGTCAGTTTCCTTGGTTGTACCAGAAACGTAGTTCCACGTGTATACTATGTGGACTGTTTCGACGCATAACGTTCCCTACACCCATTTTCAATTTCATTCACGTTGTTGAGCATGCATCCGAGCTGTAAAAATCTGATAGTACAAGACAAGACTATAGGCAGTGTGATGCAATAATTCCAACCCATTAAGTTCGATTTTCAGCTTGGTCACATTGGCAGGTGTGTACTTAAGCATTGTTATGCTGTTGGAGAGCGCGTTTTCCATTCGCCAATGCCAGATAGCATGTTTTCAAAGCATCATATATTCCCAGATATTGTAGAACCTAAAAGTTTAACGCAAACATAAACATATTTCGGAAACACAAAATGCAACAGCCCATCTCTCGAAATTCCACCCAACACACAACAACACCTTCTGTTCAAACATCCCCTGTTTAAAAACTACTTATGAAGCCTGGCCGTAACGAAGCCAAAGATTTTTTTTATTTTTATGGATTACGAGATTTAGCACCCATTTTTTCTTCCTATTACAATTTGATACCAAAAACGGGCATCTCAGGAGTTTTCTCGAAGTTATTTGCAATTGCTCACATGTAGTTGACCATGATCATTGGTAATTTCTTGAGGAACACTTGCCATTATCTTTTCGCCAGGCAGAGCCTATGGAAGTGACGACGGAAGGTACTTTCTGAAGGATCAAGTTTTATCGATAACGTAGGGGAGGTTGTGTTTGGCTGTTGTTCAACTATTTAAAGCAAGGCCTCTGTGGCTTAGAGAAGACGGACGTGTTTGAAATAGATGCTACTTAGGAGAAGTGACATACACCCGACAAATACCATTTGGTCTGTGGTGTCTTGGCTCTTTTTTTTTTTTTTAGGTCAAGCCATGGTGATGTGAATGACAGAGCATTGCGTGTTAGTCTACGACAGTTACGTGAAGAATAGCGAGTCGATCACAACAGTTCAGCGCGGGTTTCGGCACCACTTCAAAATTCAATGAAATCAGGCTGTTCGAACCCCTAACACAATCATACTTTGGCTGTATCTACTACGTACACGAGGTACACTAATCAGTAGGAGACCAGTGGGGGTGTGCCACGAACGTTACGGAGTCCGGATTAATGTGGAACGCGTTAGACAAGATTTAATACGGACTCCCAATCGCTCTGCTAGGAGCATTCCACTGAACTTAGCATCGGTAATCGATGGGTAAGACATTTTTTTTTTTTTTTGCAAGAAGACTTGCATTTCCACCCGTACTAATTGGTCACTGGGCAACAGTTGAAACCATGTCCTGTGCACAGTGCAATAATCATCACCGTCAATACTATCCGCTTAAATTTTATTTTCTGCTTCTGAACGCATATTTCCTCCGCTTCATCAATGTCATGATAATCTTCATGATCATCACCCTCGTCATCATCATCATGATCATTGTCGTCATCACTATCATCATCATCGGTATCACAATCATCGTCGTCGTCGTCGCCGTCACTATCATCATCAATTTCTACATTATCTTGCAACTACTGTCGCTATGAGAAATACCATAACAACTACGACCATGTGTTCTTCCATATTTTTGGCACACGGTCAAACATTTTGAGGGGAGGGGAACTCGATCACATCCACCATAGTGATCAGCTTGTATTTGTGTATAATTATTTGCATATATAATTTATACCTCATGTACATTACACAACTGCCCGATCGGAGCTGAAAATATATATATCTGCAGTACTACGTGGGGTTTAAAATCAGTTGCGGCAAATGTAATGAATTCTTTGCCGGCAGAACCATTAGAGAAATTCACAAAAAAACACCTACGTAAATGTTGTTGTTGGCACTCCGTCGCTTACGACGTCGAGGGTCCAGTTGATCCGATTATTGGAACAGCCTGCTCGTGAAATTAACGTGCAAGTGGCTGAGCACTCCACAGACAGGTGGACCCTTAACGTAGTTCTCGGGGATATTCAGCGTCACACAGTGTGACAAGGCTGGCCGTTTGAATTACAGGCACAACAGAAACAGGAAGTAAGAGTGAGAGAAAGTTGTGGTGAAAGAGTACAGCTGAGTTCGCCACCATCCCCTGCCGGAGCCTCGTGGTACTTTAGGTGTTTTCGCTCAATAAACACTCACAAAACCCAGTCTGGGAATCGAAACTTCAATCCTACGACTGCGAGTCCGCTGCCCTAACCACTGGGCCATTGCGCCTCCCCCTACGTAAATACCACACCTATGATATACAATTTTCCGCTGAAGCTATCGAAAGTAACATGTGGAATTTTTAAATAACAAAAACTATTTGAATTAATGACTGCAATCTGCGAATTGATACCAGCTATGAATTGCAAGTTGCTTAATGAATACAATAGCAACGCAGAACGACCATTTATTTATATTCTCTAGAGAATGAAGGCACCATATGTCGAGAACTTTTCTCAGTAAATTTAATGAAATATTGAAATAACAGGCAATTGTCCCAGCTAATGCGCTGCATTATTAATTGTACGTAACTGTCACTCAAGAAATATATGAAACAGACACACGCATATATTTTATATATTTTTCCGGACTTATTTTATAATGTGTGTGTGTGTGTGTGTGTGTGTGTGTGTGTGTGTGTGTGTGTGTGTGTGTGTACGCGTGTGCGAGCATGTGTGTGTATGTGTGTGCGTATGCATACATATATGATATATATACATACACAATATATATGTATATATATATATATATATATATATATATATATATATATATATATATATATATATATATATATATATATATATATATATATATATAGATAGATAGATAGATATATAATACATGTAAGCATATATAATATATAGAAATATATCACATATATACATTTATAATATATATGTATACATATATAAGGTATATATACATATATAATATATATATATATATATATATATATATATATATATATATATATATATATATATATATATATATATACATATATATATATATATATATATATATATATATATATATATATATATATATATATATATATATATATATATGTATATAAATTATATATGTGGTAAGTAGCTAGCTTACCAACCACATGGTTCCGGGTTCAGTCCCACTGCGTGGCATCTTGGGCAAGTGTCTTCTACTATAGCCTTGGGCCAACCAAAGCCTTGTGAGTGTATTTGGTAGACGGAAACTGAAAGAAGCCCGTCGTATATATATATATATATATATATATATATATATATATATATATATAACGTATATAGACATATATAAGTCTATTTATGAACACCCTCCAAAAACTCTTCCTTATACACATCAATAGTTATATCAGAGATGACTTGGACATTCTAAATTACCTCCCAACGATATCAAGGAAGAAACACTCATCCTGTTACTCCCAAAGAAAGATTAATCCACCGATTTATTTTCTAGTTTAGTCACTTGCTCATCGACTTCAAGCGTTACAATGCAAAATGGTATGATTCAAATATATTACGCCTTCTTTCGTCATCTCGAGGCCCTGTCTTTTCTCTTCTTTTATTAAATATATATTTCTTCACTCTGATGAAGTTCCATGTAACATATCGGGTGTGCTATAGGATATAACTAATATTATTCTCAGATTTTTTTTTGTCCAGCGCTGACAGACTTTGGAAGCAGAATCGGGTGTTAGAAATGATAAAATTTAGTATTAAAAAATAGTACTTTGCTGGTTGATCAAGAATTTTCTCCATTTTCTGCTTAATTAAAATAAAATGTATACAGACACGCACGTGCATATACATACATACATACATACATACATACATACATACATACATACATACATATATATATATATATATATATATATATATATATATATATATATATATATATATATATATATATACATATATATATATATATATGTATGTATGTATGTATGTATTGCTACAGCACTGTGTTGTAGCAATAACGTAAGTATAGAGCTCACGATTGTTCTCTAGAAAACAAGAATACTGCCAATAGCGATCGATACAGCTGAAATCTGGATGATGACTGTAAAAATCGGCCGTCAACTCAGTGTATATCGTGAGCGGTGCCTCATAAAGATCCTAAGAACCACCTATCGAGATAGAGAGACAAATGAAGTCAATCTCCAAGCAGCAAGAATATAGCCTCTGTATGCAATTGCAACCCCTACTAAGACTGCCAGAGAAGAGGCCTGCATAAACAGCTGTGGGTCTGATGCCCACGGAAGGTAAGAGAAACAGAGATCAGCGAAGAAAATCACGGCGTAGTACCTTCAAAGAAGATCACCTGGGAAGAAGCACACCAGTTGGTCAGAGACGGAGATAACTGGCGATCACTGACTGCTCGATGTGCCGCGGAAATGCACCATCGCAGCGAAGAAGAAGAAGAAGAAGAAGAAGAAGAAGAAGAGGAGGAGGAGGAGGATGAGGAGGAGGAGGAAGAGGAGGAAGAGGAGGAAGAGGAGGAAGAGGAGGAAGTGGGGGAGGAAGAAGAATAGGAGGAGGAGGCGGAGGGGAGTCATCTCGCACCATATACTTGTTCTTGAGAATTTCTAATTGTCAATTCTTACGTGTATTCAGTTGATGAAAATGGTTTAGTTTTTGTATGATGTCTAAAACAGCTGTAGCGTACCATAATACATCTGTTGTTGATTATTCTTTAACGAACTTGGAACCCTCAATTAACTGGGATCTGGAGTCTACAGACGGCGGTGCAATAGGCACAGTATGTGTACCCATGTATGACCAAGACTGACACCGTCACCTTCCCTGCAAATTAAACAACCTTGGCTTTCTTAGGAGGTGATAAGGAATGCTTTTACAGCATAGAATGAGGCTTTTTCTCTAGCTGAAAGTAATGAACCCAGCACACATCATGCGAGAGGAGACGTTCAAGGAAACCAGCTGGATCTGCCTCAGACAATTTTTTGTTGTTGTGATGTGATAAACCTGGTCAATGTTTGATCAGGTGTAAGAAGACACGGCCTATACAGTGCAGAATACTTCGACATATTCCAAATTTTGACTTCCCTTCCTAAATTCAGCTGCCCATTTTTGCACTGTTGATAACGTTGGGACGTCATCCTCTAATGTAGCCGCCATGTCAGCTTGAATGTTTTGGGAAGCTAAAGCCTTTTATTCAGTTCTACGATGTCAAATTTTCACGGCCCTACCATCAATCCTTCATATTCAGCCCATGTAATTTTCCGCTCACCCTCGTAAATGTGTTCATGCGCGCGTGCTGGCTGAAATGTTAACACACTGGGCGAAATGCTTTGCGGTATTTCAGCTGTTTTTACGTTCTGAGTTCAAAATCCACCGGGATAGACTTTACGGTTCATCCTTTCGGGGTCATTAAATTAAATACCAGTTGCATTCTGAGAGCGAACTAATCAACTAGTCCTCTACCCAAACATGTCAGGCCTAGAGTAGAAAAGAATATTTACCAGAATGGAATTGTTGATGTTTGTAGTTCATCAAACTTGACAGAATGGAATAAATTGAGTAAGGCTGATAAGTGTTTAATCTAATCTTGAAACGTGGCTAATTCTTACGAAAACATTTTCTGTGAGAGTGGAGGACATGTTTTAAGAGGAACAATCAAAATAAGCAACAAGGATATCCAGAAGTAATGCAGTACAATCGTTTCAAACAACTCCATTTAATTGAACAATGCAATCATCAGATCAATTTAAATGCAGATCAATCTTCAGCTGCCTAAAGACATATAATTTAATTAAATTGAAACAAATGGAGACATTAGTAGAATTTTACCTAAAATCTCCTAGATTATGCAGCTGAGAATTGGTCTGTATTTAAAGTCATGTAATGATTGCAGCTTTCAATTAAATGGAATTGCTTGAAACGATCGCACTACATTACCTTTGGATAACCTTGTTGCGTATTTTCATTTTAATCACCTTATTTTGAAATTGTGTGGATAATAACGGTACTAAATTGTTGTGCCTCAATTTAAGTACCATATTCATCTGAATCTCTCTCTCTCTCTCTCTCTCTCTCTCTCTCTCTCTCTCTCTGTATATATATATATATATATATATATATATATACATGTATATATAAACATATATACACATATACCATATATATACATATATACATATATACATTTGTATGTACTCATATATACATACACACACACATATATATATATATATATATATATATATATATATATATATATATATATATATATATATATATATATATACAAATATACATAATATACATATACATATATATATATATATATATATATATATATATTGTTGTATTTGGGGATGGTAATATTACCAATTTAGCCAATAAAAACACACGCACTCTATATTTGGTGTTAATTTGCTTCAGCTTTATATTACATTACATTCCAGTAATCATATTTCGGCCAGAGTTCTTTCGTCACACTTCTGTGACCTCATCAGTGGTCCTTTGCTTTCTTCTTTCTTATGTGTGTCTCTCCTTGCTAACTAATTCATATTTGGAGCATATGCTCGTATGAGTGTTGCATAGCTACCTTTTCTTAATGGAAGACTTTAAGACATTAAACGATCCGAATGACCACATCGTAGTTCCCCAAGTTTTGAAGCCAAAGTCGTTTTGATAACAAATCCCACTCCTGGTTCTCTCTTATAAGTCTCCTCTCTACCGCTACAAAATAAATGATACCCAGCTGATTTCTCTACGAAATTTCCCTTTCCATGAATTCTTGTTTCGGCTAACGTTACAACATCCATCGGGAACAAAACTTGCTTAGGGGGTGCAAACTCAGTTTCAAAAATTGGCATTACTGGAGAAGTGTGGATCCGAGTTCTGGGAGTGTGCATGTCACAAATTTGCGCATGCGCCTGCGTTAGTCGTAAGTAGTCGAATGGAGGGTGCGTTATCCATCTAATACAAGACGAAAATTGCAGATAAATTGAGTAAAAACATGAAAAATAACCAAATGATATTTCATTGAAAAGTAAACCATTCTGAAAGATAGTTCAGAATGTTTTCAAAACATTCATCTCCAGCTTTTCCCATATTTTATTAAGGGTTAGGGATTAGGGTTAGGGTTTAGGGTTAGGGTTTAGGGTTAGGGTTTAGGGTTAGGGTTTAAAGTTAGGGGAGGTGAATGTTTTTTCAGTATTCAATGATTATTTTTCACTTTTATATTCAACTTATCTGCAATTTTCTTTTTGTATTACATGGATAACCCCGCTCCTTTTACAGCAAGTAGCGCGAATCCGCGCATCTCGTTGTTTACCTCTGTGTTAAAATCAACTAGTAGCGTGAATCCGCGCGTCTCGTCATTTGCCTTGTGAGCTAAAATTGATTACTTACAACTAATGCGCGTGCACGCCTTAATTTGTGACATACGCACTCTCAGAACTCAGGTCTACACTTCTCCTGTAGTACCCAACATTTTAACAAACAAGGTGAAGTTTTCTATCTTGGGTATCAAAACAAACAAATGTTCAATAATAATAACTTTTATTATTATGAGGATCGACTGGAAAGTTAACAGGCTGATCAATATATTGTCATAGAATGTGACCAAATGAAGTTCATTTTTAAATATTAGGATCTTTTCTGCTTGATTTCACCTGCTGAAATTTTCAAATTTGATATATTGGTGTAATTTTTCCCGTTGAATCTAATGCTATTCACTTATTCCAGAAAAACTTTAGAAAACTGTAACAGAGGTTTAAAGTTTGATCATGTTCCCCTCCATCACAGAACAGGATGTGGAATCTGGCATTTTGTACAAGGTGACAACATTACAATGTTAAAACATTCAACGATGGAAGTTTTAATAAAGTTTTGTGAAATGTTGGATAAACATACTGTTGGTTTAGTTCATGTGAACAATACACATTTTTGAAATTGGAATAAAATTGATGCAATTGAAAAGTGAAAATCAAACAGAAAGGATCATCTGCATACTTCTTTCAGCGATTCATTGCTTCGATTGCCTTGGAAAAGAAGCTATCCTGTTAGTTAAACAAGTTTTCAACAGCTGATAAGACATCATCACTATGATATTGGTTCCAAACCGAGGATTTTTTTTTTATATATGTAGGGAATATAAATAATAAGATGAGGTCAAATCATTAAAGCCAATCACACACAGCAGCCATAGAAACCAATTACTTGTGCACTGGAGTATTTGTTTCTATGAAAGAAAAACATACTCGACAGTTTTCCTTGCGTTTGGCCTTGATAACCTTTCGCAACTGCCTTAGAAAGGTGGCACAGTACAGCACTCTCCATTGATGGTGAGAGCCTTTTGAAAGTAGTCAATAAACACGATGCTTTTTGCAATCCAAAATACTGAGGCTATCACCTTCCCTGCAGATTAAACGATCTTGATGACCTTCTTTAGAGTAAGTGTTGAGGAGTATCTCCACTGTTAGATTATCTCTTATTCTCTAACTCAAAATGATAAACCCAGCACATTTAAGGAAACTGGATTTGCCTCAAGCAATGCCAGATATCATCGAAATGTGATCAGCCTGGTGCCCTTTTAATCAGGTGTCAGAAGAATCAACACCCACCAAGCAGAAACTTTCATCATGCCAAATTTATTGTGTAGAATATTCTCAGCTCTCACACGTGATATGCTAATAACACTGGCATTTCATTTTTTTTCTCCAGTGGAAGCAGTTGCAGACTGTTCAGTTCATTAGTCTTCTCAAAATTATCTCTGCTCAAATCACTTAATCAGTTTTGTACTGTTGATAAAACTGGAGCATCATCCTCCGATATATCAACATGTTCTTGGGGACTAAATCCTTTTTCTACAGGTACTTGATAACAGCATGATGCCAAATTTTGTTCATCTTGAAGAGAAGTCACTAATAGTTACTTTTGAAGTTTTCTCTGAACATTCAAATATCAGTTTACCAAGAAAGAAATAATGAAGCTATAAGTAGTGTTAAAATGGAAGTAAGACGAGTTTTTGCATCACTCAATAATTCACGCGTATATGAAAAAAACTGTATCAACATATTCCAAAAGTTTTCCTACGCTCACACGTTTTGTTAATGAAACGTTTCATGACGATGTGGAAAGTGTTTTCATCGTATATTTTTTTATGTACATGCATTATGGCACAATGTGTAAGACGGTGTTGTGTCATTGTGGTACGGAGCCAGGTCTTCAAACGGCGAAGTGCACTGAATGTTCTTTCGCTTGATGCAACAGATACAGGTGAAGACAAGACAAGCTGCATTAACGCCAATACTTGTGGCATACTAGAATGAAGAATAGCATCAGACGCTCTCCATTTTCAACTGTCATTAAATGATTTAGGCAAAGTTTCCCTTTCTGTCCATAGGCTAGAAAGAAGTTTGATTTGAGATGACAGTAAGAGCAAATCAAAAGAAGCAGGTAGATGTGCATCTTCAAAGTTAAATACTCCACAAGTGACTGCTGACAACATCAACTCCTCTCGCTCAGAGCTTACACGCATTCCCTGTTGCTGAAACCGGCGAGTCAATTCATTTTCGATGACAGCTACTATAGACAAAAATTGCCGACGCCAGTCATCGGTGACAGAAAGAGCAACATCTTCAGTAGTTGTTGTGTGCCTAAAGCACAGTGGTGTATTTTTAGATCGCAAAAAGTTGGGCATTTTCACTAAGTCAGAAGAGGATACTTCATCGAAATATTTTTCAAAAACCTTCTAACTTCTCATTTGTGAAAGAGAGTTTTTCAACTTTTCAATCAATTTCAAGCAATCAACGTCTGTCGTGCCTGGACGCTGTAAGCTACGTGCCACTGGCTCACATACCCCAAATATATCCCCAGCGATTTTAATGCCGAATAAAATGGAAGCTTGCCAGATTGTTTTAGCAGCCCTTTAACAGTAGCTTTTATTGTTGCTCTTATCAACGAGTCATTAAGAAGGTCAAGCAAAAAAAATTGAATATTCTTATAATTGTTTTCTGCTTGTTTCAGTGCTGTTTCTCTAATGTACCACCGAGTTGGACACACTGCTTGAAACATGATGACATTCTCACCACAAAGATTTGTCCATTGTGCTTTTCTTTTTGGTAACTCTTTTACAAGAATGGCGCATTGATGGACGAAGTTCAGTGCATCAGCTACAAAGGTAACTTTAGGACTAACTTCTTGGAGGACAAGGTCTAGAGAGTGGTTTCCAGAGTGTACAAAATATGTACCTGGGAACAAATTTTTCAATCGCATTTGTACACCTGAAATGTTTCCACTCATGGTACTTGCACCATCAAATGAAACACAGCATAACTTTGAGCCAAGTGAAATGTTTAGGTGACAAAAAACATCTAGAATAATCTTAGTCAGTGTCTTCGAAGAGCAGTCAGGGGGATTATAAAAACCTAGAAAATCCTCATTGACATTCAGGTCTTCAGAAACGTACAGGACAGTGATTGATACTTGTTCCATGCCAGAGCAATTAGTGGTACCATCAAATATAATGCCAATAAATCTGGAATTTTCTACTTTTATTTTGATCTCATGTAAAATGTTATGAGCATATGCCTCTAAAATTTCATTTTGAATTGTATCAGAGAGGAAATTGTTCCGACGCTTAAACCACTGGCTTACTTCTGCACTGCATTATTCAGCAAGTTCCCTTACAAGATTTACGAAGTTTCCCATAAGATTTTGAATTTCTGTTGAATACAACATGGCAGATGATTAAAAAGGGCAGACACAAGAAAGAAAAAATAAGTAAAGAACCACGTATAAGGCCACCGAATTGTAACGAAAAAACTCTGGTCGAACAAAACCCTGAAAAACAAATAGTGAACATCAAATAAATAGTGCTTGTGTTTTTATTAACAAAACCAGCAACATGACCTCCCATCCAATATGCTTCAAAAGACGATAAGCCATACTAGAGTACCGTCTTTTATTTAAGAGCTTACTCTACAAGTAGAGAAGTGGATAAATATAAACATACCTCGTAACGATACTAGCTACCAAATGGCTTCACGGCGAATTGGGGCCCCAAGTGACCTTTGTAAAATCATTGGGGAGAATCCTGAGCCGATTATTGAGGTCTATTTATATTTATATATATATCGTATATTTATAAAGAGGGCAAATTTAGCCTTTTCCTCCGTAGATTGAAAAAAAAAAGATGAACAACTTGAATCGATTTCAGAACATTATTGGGTTCTCATCAGAGGCGTAGTGGTTCAAACATGAAAAATAGAACTTATGTTGAGTCAGTCTCAAAAAGTATAGATTTATTGATCGGAGAAAGTTACATAGTGACTGAAGGTTCGAGAGTTTCGTGCAGAGACACTTATCAAACTAATTAAATCAACGTTTTCTATATACAACGAAAAGGTAGGACAGTATCGGAAACAGATATGACGCAGATATTATTTTATATATAGGCAGGAAGACTTTTGATTAATAATATGACAGAATTAAGGCAAGATTAAAAAATGAAAGTTGTCAATATATAAGGCATTCTGCCTAAACTAAGTCTTTAAGATACGATTTGTTAGTAGTAACGCTAAAAGGAAACTATTTCCTAAGGAACTCAAGCAGATAGAGAGGAATTAAGATTTAATGAAAAGGTGAATCAATACTAAAGTTGGAGTTGAAAAAAAAGGCACTTACCCAGGCACTGGTCAAGCAAATAATAGTATCGAATATTGAATGGTTGTTTTGTATTGAAATAATTTTGAAGGGTTTTATTTTTAGACTGGGGTCAAACGGTCGAATCCATTCAACCATGTTTTAAGTTTTTAGCAACACCAATTACAAAGAACTTGGGAGTGGTACTAAAAGATGGAGAGAAGTATTGACAGACAGAAACTGGGTGGGAGCTGTCTTCAATA
>NC_142930.1:40921006-40928506 GCF_046866305.1 Octopus bimaculoides | reverse complement strand
CTAAACCGGCAAGTGAGGCAACAACAACAGCAACAGCAATGCCAGTAGTAGTAGCAGCAGTGTTAAGAGAGCAACAGTAGTAGTAGCAACAGCAGCAGCATCTGTAGGAAGTGTGTGAGGAGAGACGAAAGGCTGAACATTGAGAAAGAACAGCAACACAATACACGCACATATATGATATATGTATGTATATATGTTTATATGTGTATATACAACTAACAGAGCACAACATAAAAAAAAACAGCAGCAGCCGCAATAAGAACAACAATAAAATACCAATATCAAAATAGTTAAAAGTGATAAATAAAAAAAAAAAATATATATATATATATATATATAATAATTGAAGAGAAGTATGGTAATGCCAAACAAAATTGAAGAGAGAACGAACGACGAATTGAGTAGAATATGAAAGATGAAGATTATGATGTTGGAGACGATGGCGATGATTACGATAGAAAAGATGAAGAGAAAATGTAAGACCAACACTACCGAATAATTCCACAAAGGAAACTGAATAGACTTCGAAACATTTTAGTTCTCACTCACGCCCACTTAGATTCACTGACAGAAGAAGAAAAAGTGGGAGAAAAGATAATTAACCAAACTTCGTGTTCTTCCTGTAGTCACCTCTCAATACGGAAAAACCTCAACACGCACCTTACATAGTAGTGGAATACCTTGATTTAAAAAAAAAAAAAGAAATATATATATACATTCAAAACAGGCGCACACACACAAAATAAAAAAAAAATAACACGCCGGAGCATCCACCCACAAAAATACAAACACACACACACACATATATATATATATATACAAACATACATAAGGCAACACGCTTGTTCAAATACATCCCTGACGACATATAAGACATACATTTATTATATTAATTATTTATTTATATATAATTGTGTACTTATACACCTAAGGCGCACACATATTATATAAGTACGCGTGTGCGACTATATATTAACCACCCCTTCCCCCTCAGAAGGAATTATCCATCTATCTATCTACCTCTCTACCGAAGTGCGTGTATATATATATATATATATATATATATATATATATATAGATATATATATATATATATATATATATATTAAGAGTAAAAGATAATTACCAAGTAATTGTCAGAGATAGAGGGATATAGATATAATTAAATATACACTTGCATATATATATATATATATATATATATATATATATATATATATATAGTGTTTTAAAGATAGATTGAAGTTTTGCTTTTTCCCTTTCGCTTGTCTTACCTGTTCGCTTTACCTGAGCGATGGAGTTGATTACGATTGCGGGACAACTATATGTCTCTTTAATTATACTTCTATTTGGTCTGTTTACCACTGACGCCCTTGTACGGAAAGTGATCAGTACAAATGAAGATGGATTGGTGAGTTCGAATTTTACCATTGTGTTTTTTTCTTCCTTTTCTTCAATCATTTTTTCTTTGTTCCTTTTTTTTTTGTTACGTACAAAATTCACAATTTTGTGTGATAAAAGAGAGAGATATGTTTTGTGTAAGTTGAGATAATGAACAGCTGCCAAAAAATTTGCCGGTATGGGTTGCATGCATCAATATTGCTGAGTTGTGTGTATGTGTGTGGCCATGCCGTACTCAGTTGCTAAGTTTAGTCTTTCTAAAAGCGATTTACAAGTATTACAGGGTTTACGGAGAATATTCTATCGTTCCGACTTGTAATGCTATTTTTTTAAACTTAATTTTAACCAAAATATATTACAAAGACCTATATATAAAATTATTTGCTCATTTATTGTCTTATCGGAGGGTGATGTTCGTATAATGTACGTTCGTGTTACTCTATTTTTGAAGAATTGCACGTAAAGGATTCGTGGGAACATTTCAAGTTTGGGAGTTACTTGCTTCATCCAAGTAGTCGCACAAAGGTACTGCAGGATGCTAAAATACCTCACTGCATGAGATGATGTAAATACTTCACGAGGTTATTCATTGGATTGGCAGCATTTAGTTAGATATCTACCGCAGGAAATAAAAACAAGTTTGTGAGTGATTAATCTTATACATTGAAACTATTCTGTGATGTAATAATTACTGCGGTAACTGGAACTGAACACCAGCCCACTGAACCACGAAGAACCGCTGTAAGCTATTAGGCAAACAGTAAACAACACGATCTTGAATTAGTTTAAAGATATTTTTACTACTAATGCTCTTCGGAAACGTAAAACTGTTGCATTGAAAATACACAACTTAAGAAAAATGCAAGTCATCTGCCCCACGAAACAAAATTAATTTGCATAAATTTATTTGTTCGTCTCTTTTTAAATATTGTTTTGCATTAAATATCAGTGGCCGGAAGTAAGATCCTATCGAAAACTAGACTTTTGGGGACACTTTTACCAATAATATGCTGCATAGATGTTTGCGCGCGCGCATGCATGCATACACACATACATATAAAGATGAGGCTAAAGATTTGACAGGAGTCCTACTTTCATTTACTCGACTCAAGTACTTGTATTTATTTTTATAAAACTCGAAATGATAAAATGGAAAGAACTTGATCGTAACAAGATTTGAAATCGGAACGCTAAGAGCAGAAAGAAATAATGATTTTGACACTTCTAATCCTCCGCCTAACATATATTTATAGACAAATCTTGTATATACGTCTAAGCGTATTCTGTTCGGTAACCGTGGTTCACTTGATTGGACTACATTCTCGTTAGAACTTAGATGTGAGAATACCGTACTCTCATCAGTTTCAGAAACCCTCATAATAAGATACTAAAAAGAATACTACTGAAATTTGAACGTAAGTCGAGACAGAATTTCCATTCACCTACAAATATAAATACAAAAGCATGATCACGTGTTCGCTAACTTTTCTGCACATATGTTTCAATTAGCCATAGCCATCAGGTATATAGTAGAGATAATAAAAAAAACCCAATGGCATGTGGGAAAAGGTAGGATTTTCTACGAAATATCTTAATCATGTCCCATTGATTTCTGAGTTCAAATCTCACTGAGGTTGATTTTTGTATCTCAGAAATATGTGGTTGGTAATATAAGCAAGATACCACTTACAATGATGGATATACGTTAGATATGTCTGGCCTTGTGTCTGTATTTAGAATGATTATTGGACTATATTTTAGAAGAATTGTAGCACAAACTTTTCTTAAAATATCAAAAGGGGCCAACTTTTTTTCTAGAATGATTATTTTATAAAACGTTCCTACCTTACACAGTGATACATTCACCCCCATACTGTAATTATTATGTGTCTACGTGAAAAAACAGCAGAATATAAAAATAATGTAAGTGGAAACAATGTAGAAATCTCAAGTACTAGTTGAGAAATGACCAATTATGTTAGTAAATATATTTGCAAAACTAACATAATATTCTACATGGAAATACTGTAAAGTATATTTTTTTTTAAACCAAAAAAGATAAATAGTGTAGAATCTGAAGATACCTTAACACGAATAGATTCAGAGATTTCGTTTCTACAAATGATTGAAGACATTTGAATGGAACATTAACCGCGTCAGTCTCACCGGTCTCGGAGGAACTTAGAAGACCATGTCAAGCTTATTCCTCGAGAAGAAAACCAATAATAAAAATATATATATATATATATAATTCCTTTCTTAGCTTAGTCATTTAGAAATACATGTAAGACACCATTCGCAGGATATCTAGAAGTCCAAGCCAACACAAAGAAATGATTCATTATCTACTAACGACACACTAGTGGTTGATATTAATTTTTTATATTGTATATTTGACAAAGTTAATAAAGATAATACGACTCAGAGGTAATTATCTATATCTACAAAACGAAGATTTATCTCGTTTTTTACTAACAGCCAATATCGTGTGTGTGTGTATAAGAGTTTGGTGTTTGTGTATGCATATATATATATATATATATATATATACACACAGACACACACGCGCACATACCTATCTGTCCCTCATATTTCCACAAATACATACGAAATATACATATTATATTAGGTTTCCTCTCAGTAAATGTTCTGTTCTTAAAATTGATCTAAACGGCAGTCTTAAACAAACGTGAGTGTTTGCATATGATATATAGACTGGGAAGGAGAGAGAGAGAGAGAGAGAGAGAGGGAGAAATCGGAGTGCGAAACATTTTGGTTAGCTTGTGTATAATCCACGTTTCCAAAAATTCAAGCGATGTATTAGAATTATTCGAACAAAATTTGATGGAAATGTAGGTTTCATATTTTGACACAAGACCAGCATTTTGGTGGTGGATACATCAAATGATTACATCGACCCCGAGCACCACCACCCCTCCCGAGCTCAACTGTTTCTCTATTTCATTGCTCGGAAATGGTCGAACGGCAAAGGTAGCACGACTTGAACTCACAACGGGATTAGTGGAATAAATGTCACGAACAATTTTGCTGAGTTCGGATGGCTCAACCATTTCACTGAATTTTACTTTTCATAGAAATCTTTTGCTAAAGAAATTCAAAGCCTAGGATTTGGTGGATGTTAAATCCACTGGTTTTAATTAAAATAATTATTTATTTCTAACTCTTCATTACTACATTATTTTATCGAATCTGTAGGAATGAAAAGCAAACTTGATATGGGCCGAATTTGAATGCAGAACGTAAAACAATAGAAAATAAATGATTGTGTCAGTTAAACGCTCAAACATTCACTCACACACACACACACTCACATACCACGTGCACTAAAATGCACGCACATAAATACACATACAGAGAGAGATAGAGAGATCTAATTGCAATTAAATACATAAAGGTATGTTATTCAGATGACGTATGCATGTACGCATAGGCACATATGTATGAATGCGTACGTGTGTGTATGCAAGCTTTCGCGGAAGGAGAGAGAATGACACAAGTTTAAAGCACCCAATACGCATTTTTATTAATTCTGGTCAACTCTCTCTCTCTCTCCCATACATTCATACTTCTGCTATGAGTTGCACTTTGAATCAGTTCGTACGTAAATGTGAGTGAGCATATATGAGCTTCAATGCAGGAGGAGACACAAAAATATTATTAATTCTGTCAACAGATAATTCTATAGAATGATGTGCAATAACAGGATATAATCTATTTTAATCCGAAACTTCACCAAATTTGACTCATTTATGTTCTTTTTTATGATTCTCAATGAAAGTAATAAAGTGAAATGCCATATATGAAATAAAGACTCACAGTGTACGCTTAATCGTCAGAAAATCTTTAATTTTGTTGGAAGAGGTCATCTAGTTGTCCGACGTTCGGCTGCAAAGCATTTTGCAATGTTCTGTAACAAAATTCCACTTATTGGCAACAGTGTATTCGCAAATCACGTTACTAGATATGTTCTTTACAAGTGAGGATTGGGTATGTGATTGCCCATTTTTCAATTGAGAGCCGTGTAAAAATATTTCGACAAATAGGATGGCAAATATTTCGATAGTAGGATGGCAAAGATAAGTTACCTATGGGAAAATATATTTTGAGTAGGTGAAATACGAAATTCACAGCAATCATCGTTTGTTTGACTAAGATTCCTGTATCTTAAAGAGTTGATGTTCTTTAAAATTCCTTAAGGATTTATAAACTTTTAATCGCTAGGAACTAAGTAATTAAATGTAAAGTAATTCACAGGCAGAACGATTTGGAATAAGGTAAATTACCTAATGCTCATCTCATTTGTGGAAATATGGTTATAGGAAAACGTATTTGAAAAATAAAACATGAGCACACATGTAATACAAGTTACTATGACGTGATCTTAATAATAAAAGTAATACAAATAAATTCTTTGAAAACTAACACAATTTAAAACGAGCACCCTTGTATTTCTTTTATATGAAGTTCTAGAAAATCGATTATATTCATATATTAACTCGGAAATTAAAACCGAAAATATGTATATACAAATATGTATTAATAAATGTGTATAGATTTTACAGGTTCTCGGGTTTCAGCTATTGACCTAGGGGCATGCTGTAGCACCGCCTTGGAGGGATGGCCGAACAAATCGACCGCGTGCTAATTTTTAATCTGGTGTACATAGTGTTTTCGTTGGCTTTTGACTAACGGTCAGTTAGAGAAACATAAACAGAACAACATGGGTTGTAAAACCGCAGGAAGAAACACATTGACAAACATACATTTTGATACAGAGGGGGAGAGTATGTGTTTGTGAGATAGACCGAAAGTGAGAAAAAGAGAGAAAGGAAGAGGAAGTGAGAGAACTATACGACGGAGTTGCAAAGGTCTTCTGTTAAGAATTCACTCAAGAAGCAGAGGTCGGAACGGAATTGTATTTTCCACACACTCGCTCAAGGTGCTATAAAATGCCGGAGAAAACGAGACCACGTGACTGCGAAGTACTTAACCATATGAATATATACCTGTGTTCAGTCATACAGACAGGAGGAGAAATTTCCACACACACACACACACACACACATTTGTATTTTTCTATAAATTTATGCGCGTGCGCGCACACACACACACACACACACACACAGACACACACACACACACACAGACACTTGTGTGTTTGTGTGAACGAAGGTATACATACGTATTCGCTGATTTCAATGACTCTCCTTTCTAGGAAGCTGGTGCTTCGCGTACCATCTGTAATAATAATAATAATAATTATATATATATATATATATATATATATAAACGTTTATGCATAGAGATCTGGGGTTCTCAATATACATGTATACGTGTTTATAGAAATGGAATATGCATCTATGTTCATATCTACGCATATGGTAATATAAACTTGATATATAACGACGCCTATGTAAATGCATATAAACTACATGTACAAACATTTATATAGATAGAGACAGAGAGAGGTTCATATCTATATATATATATATATATATATATATATATACATGTGTACGTACGTATATACTACGTTATGCCTACATGCATACATGCGTGCATATATGAAAGCATGTGCATATAAACATACGGCCGTGTTTATATATATATATATATATATATATATATATAAACGATAATTAGTTATTTATTTCCTTTGGAATCTCTCCATTTTCAAACTTAATATGTGTGTGTGGGTGTGTGCATATATATATATATATATATATGTATACGCATGCTTGTATATATCTAGTCTGTACACGCATGAGATTATATTTATTTGTGTGCATAGATATATCTTCTGTTATTCATGTATCATAGTCATTAAAATGTAGCACCGCCTTGAAGAATTTTTAATCAGATGAATCAGCAACTAGCATTTTTTTTTTAAAACGTGGTATTTGTTCTCTTTTTACATAACCGCTAATTTACGCGGAAGTAAACAAACCTCCACTGCTTGACAAAATGTCACGCACACACACTTTCAGTTTCCGTCTTCCAAATCCATTTACAACGTGGCATGCAGTGTAAATGAACGCGCAAACCTCTGATCGAACAGCAAAAAAAAAAAAGAAAAAA
>NC_142930.1:40913506-40916006 GCF_046866305.1 Octopus bimaculoides | reverse complement strand
ATATATGTATACGTATGTATAAATACACACACACACACACACACACGCACACCCCCACACAGACGTATATATATATGAACATATATACATATACGTATGCATATGTATATATATATATATGTATATATATATATGTATTATTACATATATGTATGTATATATATATGCATATATGGATATACATGTATGTATATATATATATGTATGCATATATGGATATACATGTATGTATATATATATGTATGCATATATATATGAATGTATATATAAATATATGCATATATGTATGTATATATATATAAAGTGTAGTATATTGCCACTTAAATGTGGCTGACCCCTAGGGGTGGATGTTACTATATATATATATATATATATATATATGTCTGTGTGTGTGTGTGTGTGTGTATTTATATAAATATATTTGTATATAAATATATGTATGTATTTAATACCGTAAGACATTAATACCGAATGGCATTCGGTAATAATGTCTTACGTTTGCGTTGATTTTTATGCATTTCCCTGAAGAGAAGATTACATCTATCTCAACATGACTCATTCCTTTGGAATGAACCCATTATAATCTTCTAAACATATGTCAGAAATAAAAGAAATCATTTAACACATGCGTATAACTGATGCGTATAAAGATTTACCATTCGTAATGAGATAAAAAAGCCAAAGCTGTGTAGATTTTAGAACAATTAGGTCTTACAGCTGTTTCTATGGTATTTATTATGTCCCTTCATCGGAGACAGTGTGAGAAAATGGTTAAGCAGGTGTTAATTTAGATAAGATACTAGATAGAGAGCGAGGTGGAAGAACGAATATAGATGGATGATATGCAGGGATATTCTATTTGTAGATCTATAATTTAGGCAGAATCGTATAAATATAAGATTCCAATATTTTACGATTAAAATCCCATACTCTTTAAAATTGCTCATTCCAAATATAGAGTTTATATACAGTGTTATTGAATTAAATATTTAAATAGAACTCTTGATTCAATGACACTGTGTATTATCTCTATAGTTGGAATGATCCATTTTAAAGGGTATTGGATTTTACTCATAAGTTATTGGAATCTTATATTTATACCATTCTGCCTAAATTATGGATCTACAAATACAATAACCTTGCATAACTCGCATCTGTCTTCGTTCCTACGCTTCACTCTGTATTTCGTATCTTCTCTAAATTAACAATTGCTTAACCATCTCACACCTTCTCCGATGAAGGAATATAATAATCAACCTGGAAATATCTATAAGACATATTTATAACTGTTCTAAAATCTACACAGCATTGATCTTTTTATCTCATTGCGAAAAGTAAATCCTTATATACACACGCTGATATATGACCTAAGTTTGACCCCTTATTCGCAAAATTACCGAACTGGAGCTTAACTATGGTCTATCCACAGCACTTACTCAGCATTACCTGACTACTTTGAGTCACATTGACACCACTACCGCTCATAACTCTCTATATATTTATATATATATGTATGTATATACGTATATATATATATATATATATATATATATATATATATATATATATATATAGGCGTAGGAGTGGCTGTGTGGTAAGTAGCTTGCTTACAAACCACATGGTCCCGGGTTCAGTCCCACTGCGTGGCATCTTGGGCAAGTGCCTTCAACTATAGCCTCGGGCCGACCAATGCCTTGTGAGTGGATTTGGTAGACGGAAACTGAAAGAAGCCTGTCGTATATATGTATATATATATATGTATGTGTGTATGTGTTTGTATGTCTGTGTTTGTCCCCCGAACATCGCTTGACAACCGATGCTGGTGTGTTTACGTCCCCGTAACTTAGCGGTTCGGCAAAAGAGACCGAAAGAATAAGTACTAGGCTTCCAAAGAATAAGTCCTGGGGTCGATTTGCTCGACTAAAGGCGGTGCTCCAGCATGGCCACAGTCAAAAGACTGAAACAAGTAAAAGAGTAAAAGAGTAAAAGAATATATATATATATATGTGTGTGTGTTTGTGTGTGTGTGTATATATGCACATGTATCTATAGATATATCTGTACATAAATATTTATATATATGTTTGTACATGTGTGTATATATATATATATATGTATATATATATATATAATATATATATATATATGTACTTATATGCATGTGCATGTAAATATATGTGTAAGCATATATATATTTATGCACATACATGTATGTATATGCGTGTATAAATTAATGTATTTATCTATATTTATGTATGTATATGTCTGCATATGTTTATATC
This sequence comes from Octopus bimaculoides, assembly GCF_046866305.1. NCBI lineage: Eukaryota > Metazoa > Mollusca > Cephalopoda > Octopoda > Octopodidae > Octopus > Octopus bimaculoides. The sequence goes on along the minus strand of NC_142930.1, from coordinate 40,913,724 downwards.
TAAGTATATGTTTCTATGTATGTCTATTTACATATATATATATATATATATATATATATATATATATATATATATATATATATATATATATACTCTTTTACTCGTTTCAGTCTTTTGACTGTGGCCATGCTGGAGCACCACCTTTAGTCGAGCAAATCGACCCTGGACTTATTCTTTGGAAGCCTAGTACTTATTCTATCGGTCTCTTTTGCCGAACC
>NC_142930.1:40850975-40905975 GCF_046866305.1 Octopus bimaculoides | reverse complement strand
GTATATGTATATGTGTGTCTCCTTGTCCCCCCACCATCACTTTGCAAAAATGTTTGTGCATTTACGTCCCGGCTACTTAGCGGGTCGACAACGTGTCCAACAGAATAAGTACTAGGCTTGCAAATGATGTGTCATTGAGTCGATTTGTTCGAACAAACGCAGTGTTCCACGATGGCTGCAGTCAAATGACAGGATCAAGTGAAAGAATAAAAGGAAAGAAACAAGAATGCAAATACACGTATACAAGTGTCGCATAAATATATACCTGTAATTTTTATATAATTATATATATATATATATATATATATATATATATATATATATATATATAATGATATGTAATTGTAAGATCCCAGGATTCGGGTGTGGGAAATCAGTATGCATCAGGTAGTCAGTAGAAGGTATAAAGTACAATAACTTCCAGCAATAGTCATAGTTCTTTGGTGGAGACGATTATAGCTTCTTTGCATATCGAATTTTAAAAAGTTTTTTTTTTTTTTAAGTTATTTTATATTTATATAACTTTCATTTATCAAAGGTGTTTTAGGCCTGATGAATCGCTAGTGGAGCATCCTCGTTGAGCAATTATTACTTCTGAGATTCTGCTAGTTGAGAAAGATATGTAGCCTCGATTTTACTTGCTAATTACCCTTAATTTGCATATATATATATTACAGAGATGTACTTGCATAGCAAGCGACCTGATCTGAGATCGTGTGCTGGAACGAAAACAATTGCAGCGTGGAAGGTGTCTATAAGCCATTTAAGAAACACACAAAAACCGTTAAATTCACTTCAACATTCTCTTTGAGACCGCAACCTTTTCACTCACAAAATTCCGTGCTGCATCGGAATTTTGTATGTAAACAGGTCGCTGTCTCGAAGCGACAAAAATATTTTGGCAAATTAAATTTAAATGTTGAATGAATCTAACGCTTTTTGTGTGTTTCTTAAGTGGCTTATAAACACCTTCCACGCAGCAATTGTTTATATATATATATATATATATATAGTGTGTATGGGTGTAATGTCTGCATGGTATTATATGTGCATCTATTCGTGTGTGTGGTGTTCCGCTGTGTATACGTATGCATGCTCTATTTAATAGTTTGAATATACTTTCATTCTTTGGCCAGGAGTCAAACAGTAAATTTTGTAAATTTGGACTTTTGCTATATTTATATAAGTGTGTGCGTGTGAGATTAATTCCTTTACGTATTTTAATTGTAGAATCTTATATACGGAATATTAGATCTTCTAAATCTAACACCAAATTGTCATCAATATTTTGCTCTCTAAGGCAAAATGCTTAGCACGCCAGGCGAAATTATTAGCTGTATTTCGTCTGTCTTTCCGTTCCGAGTTCAAATTCTGCTGAGATCGACTTTGCCTTTCATCCTCTCGGTGTCGATAAATTAAGTACCAGTTCCGTATTGGAGTCGATCTAATCGATTGGCCTATCTCCAAAAACTTAGACCCTTGTGCCTAGAGTAGAAAAAATATTTTGATCTCTACTGGTCGACGTTATAGAGTTCGATTCGGATCCACATATCTCCGATTCAAGTGGGTGTGATTATACGCTTGACTTTTCTGATATGGAATTGGCTAAACGCTAGAGTCTAACATTATTTTGACGCATACTTAAGGTAGGGTGAATCTTTTACCAGGTTTAAATCTTGTAACTTAGTACCTGTAATGCAATATCCACTTGGTTACAGATATTAGGAATGGAAATCTATTTAGGAAATATTTCCCTACTACTCTCGGAAAACTGTCGTAATCATTGTTCTTTCTCTTCTGAATAAACCATTGAAAGAATTAAACTGTTTCTTTAAACATTATTTACATTTGACGGACTTTTGTCCTCATCTTGCTTGTTGTTAACACAACGTTTTGTCTTGGGGAAATTTCGGGTATTTTTTTCGGTGTAATTATTATCATTATTCAGGTCACAGCCTGGAATCAAAATCTTGGGGTGAGTAGACCATGCTTTTAACCACTACGCCAATGTCCATGGGCCATTGTGGACTGAATTTTAGGGCCTATAAATCTAATATTTTGCTATGCTTCCTTAGTATGCTAGGACACAACAACCTCCTAACCAGACCGAGTGCAGATATGAACAGCATGTGAGAACCGGTATTAAGGAAGAATAGGAAAATATTAGTTTTATAAGCCCTAAAATTCACTCCTCAATAGTCCACTTGTTTTTGGCGTTGTGGTTAAGAGCGTGGGTTACTAACCCCAAGATTCCGTGTCCGATTCCAGGCTGTGACCTGAAAAAAAAATAATAATGATAATTACATCAAAAAATACCTTAGGAATTAAAACCCAAGTTCGAAATTTCCCCTAAGACATCTGATGAAGGCTGGAGGGTATATCATCCGAGACGTTGTGTTAACAACAAACCAGATGAGGACAAATATCCGTCAAATGTAAATAATGTACATAATTCCTTATCTCTTAAATATAGAACTGTGTTTCTTTAAAGTATAATTATTCTGTGGTGAGTGTTTTCTAAATATTGAATTAAGCAACTCTATAGGAGAGTGCTTGTTCGGATTCTCTCAGCAGCAAAGTTTTACAAGTAGAAGAATTCATTAAAACTGAAGTGACTGATTTATTCGACCTCAGATTAAATGAACGCTGCATGTGAGCCACGAAACAAATCACATGTGGTCGCTCATCATTCTAGCGATAGCAAGCACATACTTCACAAATAATATGCCACTGTCTTAAAAAATAGATGACAGAATCCAGTGAGTTTATAAATATACGAAGATTTCGTGATCATTGATGGAATGTTTGTACTTATAAATCTACTCAGTTAATGGCTTGTATGATATTTCATCACTATATATTGATATTATGTAAGAATACAAATTCCGGATTTGCCCTGGAAGTGACGAGTGTAAAATTCTATTTAGCCAATTAGAAATAATCTACGGGATTGTTAGACTTTTTGCTGCACCTCTCATCACACTATACCTCCGACAACGGTAATAGAGTTCTCTGGAAATCATGGCCAAGGCAGATTCATGTGACGTAAGTTTTACCCAATATGAAGGACAATTAATTCAATCTTCGCAAATGTTCTACTGGAGAAAAGAGATAAAAATAGGCAATAATATTGAGGGATGCGCATTGCTTTGCCATAAATAGTAGTAGTGTGTTTGAAGTGAAGTAGCGTCTTATAGACGATGAGATTACTATTTATCGAGACAGTGAACAAAAAGAATGTGAATAAAAAAAAAAAAAACAATTGGATCAGAATTCAATGTAAAATAGTTTCAATTTAGAGCTGAAATATAATCTCTCTCTCAGTTTTCATATTTCATGAAAAATCAAAATAGAAAGAAAAAAAAAAACTAGAAAATATTGTTAGCAGGCAACATGACAGCTGTGAGCATATTTCAAGCTTTTTTCCTGTCATCAGCCAAAGCATAAAAGTGAAACATCGGCTGTATGTAAATTAATATACACTTGTATATATATATATTGAGTACTTACCTTGAAGTGGACATTGTTTATCATGAACGTAACTATTCTTAGTTACTTGGTGACACAGCCTACCTAGATGATTCCCTTATTGGTTATCTATACATGTGCAAGTGTGAGCACTTGTGTATTTAGTTTTTGTATGATAATCCTTACGCAATTTGCATACGTTGTACTCGTAATTGGGCATATCGTGTATGGAGCCATGAGTTTCAGATACAATGGTAATACATAGAGCGTGAAATAATTCTTATGTAAGTCCTGGTGTCTGATGTGATGTCTTCTGTTATATATTTTACAGCCCGTTAACTTCTGAGCTGAAATCCCACTGAGGGCAATTTTGACAGTTAACCATTTAAGACTAATAACATAAGCAGCACTCGTCAAGTACTCTAATGATTTAATTAATTGTAGTTTAACCCATTCTGCACCACCACCCGCCAAACATGTGGTCTTGTGCCAATGTAAGAAATCAATGATTGTTGCAGTGTCATTTGTTTTACTGAAAAGTTTATATAAAATCAAATCGAATACTGATTCTCTTACAAACTACGCCCACATCGTCACATCACGGTTGGGTCACAGCCGATGTGTTCACACTTTACATGTGCACCAGTATGTGAAATACAATGTGTGGATTAGTGTTAGCTTAGTAGATTAAAGTAAAATTATGAAAAACAGATGAATGTTGTGTGACAATTTATTTTGAATTCACATTATCTTGACTTTTATATGAGTTAAATACACATATAAGAAGCTCCGCTACATTATTGAACTCTAATCAATATAGTTGTGAAGCAAAAATCTTAACCACTAAGCTGTGTGTGTGTCAAAGTATGTGTTGTGTATGTGTATGTATGTATGTATATATATATATATATATATATATATATATATATATATATATATATATATATATATATTCACATGCGCACAGATATACATATGCATATGTTATATCTATGCACATATGTGCATATACGTGTGTACATAGGTACGATGGCTGGTAAACGTGTATAGAATACGTTATGCATGCGTGCATTCATGTACAAATACATTCACTCGCACACGCTTTCATAGTCAAAATATTGTTCTTAATACCCGAAAAAAGGAACATTGAGTCGATAACTATCTCGATGTATGCCTAGTTAAATCATTATAATGATTTTTTTACTGTAACTTTGAAATTACTTTAGGTAACCACACTGCTACCTTATTCAAAATGTCAGGTGGAATATGTTAGTTTGAATAAGCCACTTTCGGCAAAGCGTCGCAGTTGTCGTCAAAATGTAGACAGATACTCACAAAGATAAATATGTATATATATATATATATATATATATATATATATATATATATGCATTCACAAATACGCACATACAACCATATGTTTGTGGAAAATAAGTGCGAATATATACACTGGTTCTGCTTTAAACATATGCATTATATACAAGAACGCATTAAAATGAGGAAGCCACAAAGTTCGTGCAATATACCTGCTAATTGCTATATTATCGAAAATATGCTTGTGTGCATTACTATACAGTGTGTATACATGTGCGTCTCCGCATGCGCACGTGTGTGTGTGTGTAGCGATCTAGGTTCAAATGAGAATGCGGAACTATTTGTGCGGTTACCTGCATGTTTGCAAGAGTTTTAATTTTTTTTAATTCAGTGTATATATATATTAAACTGCACCAGCGTGAATGCAGCTTCTACTACTGACGCAAGCAGTGCCTGCTAACGTCTTTTCAGCTGTCTGAGCTGGATGCCTGCACATATACACGTGCGCTTAAATGCAAGCATATATATATATATATATATATATATATATATATATATATATATATATATATATATATATATATATATATATATATATATATATATATATATATATATATATATATATATATATATATATATATATATATATATATATATATATACGCGCGCACACATACACATATAAATGCATATATGTATATGTGTACATACTTTTATATATATATGTATATATGTACATACATATATATGTATATATATATATATATGTATATATGCGTATACATATATATATGCGCGTACATACTTAAAGAGATGTATGTGTATATGACAGTTTATATAGAGCGTGTGTGTATATACATACATGCATACATACATACATACATATATATATATATATATATATATATATATATATATATATATATATTCACGCACTCAGACATGTGTATAATATGTGTGTATGAGTTTAAGCAACTGAAAATATGGAAATACCGGCTGTATGTAAAGTGATGCCAGATAATCTAGCAAAATGTAGGACCCACTTTATATATTAGAACCATATTAGGGTGGTGAGGTAAGACACAGACAAGGAGCAAGGAAGGAAGGAATAATGCAGAGATGGCAGGAAGAATACGCCTACTGCTATGCTTATCCCAACTTTTTTCCCTTCGTCTCCCTCGTATTCTCACTCTCGCTATCCCTCACACACCTTCTCTGTCATTTATTCGCTATTATACTTCACATATATGAACGCTGACTTTCTCCTCTTCTCCCCCTCTTTTGCTCAATCTTTCCTTTTACCAATTTGTGTGTGCATGTGTGTGTGTTTCTGTGTGTCCGTGTGTGCGCGCGCGCTCCTGTTAATGTTCTATGCAAACCTGTAATATGCTCGACTTGTAGCATAATATCATGTTTGCTAGTTCCAGTTTCGCTATGTATGAAGAAACATTCGACATTCCCTCTGTGGACCCCATGTATGTGTTTATGCTGGTGTATCGCAATACAGACACAAACACACGCACACACACACACACACACACTCACACATACACACACACACACACACACAGAGGCACATACACACACATTCCGACTTATTCTAGCATATATATACATGTATGTGGTGTTATTTGTGTTCATACATACACATGACTACAGCATCAGCTGGAATCGTATCTTCGGCAGTCTTATTGCAATAGCAGCAGCAGCCGCAGGACGAGAGCAGGTCTGCAGAAGAAACTTATATAAATATGTATGCACACACTCAACCAACCCAAGCCTACCACGCTCCCACACACACAACGGAATAGGAACAGCTAATCGAAACACAGTTTCATGAATTTTTTTTTTTTGCAATTAGAGAAAACAACTTGTCGATGAACAGTTGCTCGAATCAAAAAAATACAATTCAGCATTTAATCCCCACCGAAGTAGTCCCCTTCTGAAGCCATAGTCCTTTATTCAGCGAGATTTTCATTGAAGGAGGCATTTCTGCAACTCCTTTTGTGGTATGACAAGTAATTGCCTGGTCGCATTCTCCTAGATTTCGTCGACATTTCGAAATCTTTTTCTTGGATTTGATTTTTGCCTTCGCTTGTGGGATATAGCTATAGACTCACGATTCGATGCCTGTTACAACAGTTTAGAAAAAATGTTCGTCTTCGACACAAAGCAGGAGTTCCTGCGCAGCCGAATTCCGACCTTCATTTTCAGATGACCTCACTCTATACACGTTAATTCCAAACTTTGCTATACACAACAAATTTGAGGGAGAAGGTTATAATTTAGTGTGCGTGCGCGACAGGGTTCAAAGCCAATCTTTGGCAAGGAGCTTCTCTGTACGTACTATATATAGCAACAGTACCGATACTTTTTGATCAGACATATGTGTGTGTGTGTGTGTGTGTGTGTGTGTGTGTGTGTGTGTGTGTGTGTGTGTGTGTGTGTGCAGAGTTTATGTTTACAGTTAAACATATCATGAAACATATACATACGCAGTTTCATATCTGTGAAGTTACCCAATACCTGGGATTATTATGTTTTAGATGTGATTTTGTTCAAATCTTTAGTCGACAAACACAAATACTGAACGAGCTATGATAAATGCCATAAAAAAATTTCATTTCTGTAACATAAACAGCACACACACACACACACACACATATACAACAAAGGCTATTAATAAATATAATTTAATTAATGGTAATAGAATAATCTTATTTACTCGGACGTATTTTCCGTATTTCAATTAAGTGTTGATTCCGCCAAAAGTTTCTTCGATCAATCTTGTTTATGAATAATTGTTTTCAAGAAACGTACATGAAACAGAGTAAAACTACTACCATCACGAACGACGCATTCTAATGCTTGACAAATTTCTTGTACTTATTTGACCCTTTAACATTTTACATAAATAATCGCGTTGAGTCTCATGACAGTTGGGAGATGAGACTTTCCCAAGATCAGCAAATGCATGCTGCAGCACATCAAATGGATCTGAAGAGTCTCATTACAGTTGGGAGATAAGACTTTCCCAAGATCAGCAAAGGCATGCTGCAGTACTAAATACTGAATCATTAAAACAAGGTTTTCATGAATAGACTGAAGTGCAGTAGAACATCTCTCAAGAACAGACTACGTACAAATTCGTTCTTCACAACTCCTGCAGTTATTTCCAGATATGGTCTATCCTATTCTTATAAAAATGGTAATTTTGACCAAATTGGTGCACTAAACTAAAATTGTTTCTGCAAAGCTTTGAAATCTCCAAATGAAGCTAATGGCATGTGCTGCTCAGCCGGTAGGTGGCGCAAGATTGCCAGCACTGCCAGCTCCTCTTCAAACACTTTGGGATCTTCTGGAAGGCAGGGCAAGTCCATCACCTCATTTGTTCCCTGTTAAGCACAAATGATCAACTACAGTTCCTCCAAATTTACTATGAGTGATGTAGTGCAACAAACACAAAGGAGGTGTCAAACTTTCAGACCATGGGTCATGTTAGACGTAGCGCCGGCCGCTGCAAAGTAGAGTATATCCACTAACAGCTGCGTGGTGCGTTAAACAATGACAAAGCCCCCACCACCATCTCACCAATTTTCCATAACTGGTTAGAGCCTCGAATCCTCCAGACGGACGTACGACTGGTCGCTTAGTTGAATTAGCCTATTATTTACTCCAGAAATATTTTGTCGTCAATGCTGCTCTTTCTCGTTTCACTTGTTTCAACATAACAGGTGATAACATGGCAGTAACATATCAATTAATCCTGAGCAACGCTGGGTATCTCTACTAGTCTCTCTCACTCTCTCATATATATATATATATATATATATATATATATATATATATATATATATAATACCTCGTTCAGAGATTTAACATTGCTTATATACATATTATTTTGTTTAAAAGAGTTCCAACACTGTCTGTTTTTTATGTTTTATTTATATTCCTGCAAAACCAATGTGGGATATAGAATATGGAATATACAATATATAATATAATATACAATATATAATATAAAATAAAAATGGATGGTACAATGAAATAAAGTATTGAATGTCTTATTGAATATATGGAATATGTCCTATTGAATAGATGAAATATTGAGTGTTCAATATAAAGGATCAAATATATAAAGGCGAATACGTATTTTCTATACCTTGTGGTATTTTATCATGGCCGGTATGACAGACTTTAACAGACTATGTATATAACACACATAACATATATATACACATATATACATGGTACAAAGCTCCATACAGAAACCTACGAAAATTTAAGTCCGATGGAGCCGAATCCAAGTGTTTTAAACAATAATACATATAACTCCTTCTAAGTGGGTCAAGTGCCTTTTTCCTTCGTTTGTTCATCCACTCGTACACGCGCGCACCCGCACACACAACACATTGCGGAAGTCAGCTATTGTGCTCACTTTGGGACAGAACTTGTTATATAACAACAATCAGCTGATAACATTGTGAAAAGGTTATAAGAATAATAGTGCTTGTGATCCACAAATTTTAAACACAGTAAATGTTTAACATCTTCATGATGATACGCAACTCAATTCTTTCAAGAAATGGAGGATGCAGGCTGTAGATATACGCGCACACACACACACACACACACACACACACACACACAAACAAACTCATCACGAACGAATGAACTTTCTTGTTGATGCTTAGGCATGTACATTGTTGGCACTCTGTCGCTTACGACGTCGAGGGTTCCAGTCGATCCGATCAGCAGAACAGCCTGCTCGTGAAATTAAGGTGCAAGTGACTGAGCACTCCACAGACACGTGTACCCTTAACGTAGTTCTCGGGGATATTCAGCGTGACACAGTGTGACAAGGCTGACCCTTTGAAAATACAGGTACAACAGAAACAGGAAGAAAGAGTGAGAGAAAGTTGTAGTGGAAGAGTACAGCAGGGTTCGCCATCATCCCCTGCCGGAGCCTCGTGGCGCTTTAGGTGTTTTCGCTCAATAAACACTCACAACGCCCGGTCTGGGAATCGAAACCGCGATCCTATGACCGCGAGTCCGCTGCCCTAACCACAGGGCCATTGCGCCTCCACTGGCATATACATACATCCTCACATATTAAGTCTATTTCAATTCTAATGCAGTATTCTGTTGAAAACAGACTTTGCATTCGATTATGAGATTCCTTCCCGGTCATTTTAAATTGCTTTGTATTTATGAATCGGCTGTGACATTAAATGGACCTTTTAAAGAGTCGAGACAGGGCAACATCCCAACGAACATTCAAGAGCTAACTTTGTGGTGAATTAACTGTTACTGTTGTTGAGCAGCAGCTCAACTAACTGAGCAAATCAAGCATCAAAAGCATTCCATTCGTGACCATCTCGTTTTTTTTAATTATTATTATTATTAGCATGGCCTATCATGTATTATAAAATCATGCAGGCGCAGGAGTGGCTGTGTGGTAATTAGCTTGCTTATCAACCATATGGTTCCGGGTTCAGTCCCACTGCGTGGCACCTTCGGCAAGTGTCTTCTACTATAGCCTCGGGCCGACCAAAGCATTGTGAGTGGATTTGGTAGACGGAAACTGAAAAGAAGCCCGTCGTATATATGTATATATATATATATATATATATATATATATATATGTGTATATATGTATGTGTGTGTGTGTGTGTGTGTGTGTGTGTGTGTGTTTGCGTGTCTGTGTTTGTCCCCCACAACATCGCTTGACAACAGATGCTGGTGGGTTGGGGTTCGGCAAAAGAGACCGATAGAATAAGTACAAGCCTTACAAATAATAAGTCCTGGGGTCGATTTGTTCGACTAAAGGCGGTGCTCCAGCATGGCCGCAGTCAAATGACTGAAACAAGTAAAAGAGTAATTGTCTCCCTCCGTTTTTAGCAAGGACAAAATTATCACTACTTACAACAGTAGTATCGAACAGTAACAGTAATAGTACCTGCAACAACAGTAACCAAAATGATATAAAACGAAAAAGCTGGAAAACAAGAATAACAACAGCGTTGAAACCATGACAATCAACACAACCTGCTATTATTATTACTGTGTATCACCATCGCCATCACCGGCACCATCATTCCCCTCGCATTCTTTCCCTGTCTCAGTGTACCTTCACACTGACACCACGACAACCATGCAATATTTATGTCACACTTCCCCTACGCTTCCCAACATCATAACTATATATACGGTGAGGAATATGCTTCCTAACCACATAGTTCCGAGTTCAGTCCCACTAAATAATACCTTGGACAGGTGTCTACTGATATAGACCCGGGCCGACCAAAGCTTTGTGCGTGTATTTTGTATACATAAACCGAAACAATCGTGTGAGTGTGTGTGTGTGTGTGTGTTATTAGGACGACTAGCTGGCAAAATCTTTAGTATGCTAGGCGTATTTCGTCCGCTTTTGCGTCTGAGTTCAAAATCCGCCGGGATCGACCTTAAATTTCATCTTTTCCGGGTCGATAAAATAAGTCCTAGCGAAACACTGGGGTCGATGTAATCGACTAGTTCCCTCTCCCAAATTTCAGGCTTTCTGACTTCTGTAGAAATGATTATATTATTATTATTGTTATTATTATTCCGTCGATGTCGACTTGCCCTTCATCCTTTCGATATCGATGCAATAAGTATCAGTGAAAAACTGTTGTCGATTAAATAGACTAGCAGCTTACCCCAAAATTTGAGGCCTTGCAGAAAGTATTATTTTCATTATTATTATTACAAAACAAATCCACTAAGTAACTTAAAATTATATCTAACTCATTAATGCCCCACCCGACTGTTGCATATGTCGCTTCTTCACCCAACATTATATATATATATATATATATATATATATATATATGTATATAATCATAAATATATAGGGGTCAGCATGAGTTGCTTCACCAGCATACTGAAAATTTAGAAATAGTAATCAAAAACTACTGATTCTAAACTACAATTTTTTCTCTAACGGATGCCGATATTTACGGCACACATAGAACAAAAACAGAAGAGAAAAAAAAAAAAATATATATATATATATATCCCACGGCACCCCATCACTACCTGCTTGTCATTTCTACGCAACCACTGTGCATACCCTCTTTTCACCCAGCCACCCTACAGTAGACCCTCATATCCAGTTAAACATCGTATACGCCCTTCTTTTTTTTTTACCCTGTTGCACTGTCTACCTACTCAACCCCACTACACGCCAGCACGTAGATACACTCTACTACACCCTGTACAACCAAAACGAACTTTAGTGGAGCCAACGGCGGAAAATGAAAGCCAATTACTTTACAATAGCATACTGTTGATGTTGTTCTTCTAGCAGTTGTACCAATAGTACTCTTCCCGTTGCCGTTTTAATACTATTAAATATTTTACTACTACTACTACTACTACTACTTCTACTACTACTACTTATACTACTACTGCTGATGCTGCTGTACTACTGCAAGTACCGTCGACTTTACAACTGTTGCTAAGAATACTAATATTGCTACAGTTAGAATTACTGTTGCTACTACAACTACACTGTTACTACTGCTGCTATTTCAACTAGTGCTGCAGCTGCTACAGCTGCAGCTACGAATATACTAGTACTGCTGCTGCTGCTACTGCTGTTATTACTACTACAATACCTGCAGCAAACAAAACCTTTAAGGTATTCTGTATTTGTCAGAGATGTTTCATTCAAATCCCATCCTCCGCCCATTCTTCAAACTACTCCCCCATCTCTCTCTCTCTCTCTCTCTCTCTCTCTCTCTCTCTCCTCCTTTCTCTCTCCCTCTTTCGTTCGATCTATCTCTGTACATCTCCCCATCATCATCTCCATGTCTCTAACTCTCCTTATTATTTCTCTTCTTCTGTATGACACCATGGCGTCTCTTTCTATTTTTCTCTCTGTTTCTTTTTGTTTTATCTCTCTCTATCTATTTCCTTGCCTGTCTCTCTTACCCTTTCTCACTCTCCACATTTCTCTCCCTCTCTCTCTCTCTATCGATCTCCTCTCGCTTTGTCTTCCAATTTTGTTTTTTGTTTTCTCCACGTCTCTCCTCTCTCTACCACATTTCCTTATTTGTTCCTATTTTATTTTATTACATCTCATTTTACTGTTACTTTTCTTCAATTATCACAAATTTGCTGTTTGTGTTTTTCCGTCTTCTCCAGTTGTGGTCCCATTTTTTTCCTTCTAATTTCATGCCTGCTATTAACTTTCATTTCTTTTCTGTTATTCAGTTTTCTATTTTCTCTATTCGCTTGATTCTTTCTTTTCTTTCTGTATTTCAACAGGAAAAATACGAGAATTTATTATTATAATCATCATCAAAATCTTTATTATTATTATTATTATTATTATTATTATTATTATTATTATTATTATTATTATTTGTCACTAATACCCTATGAATTTCTTGTTATGAATACCCCTTATATTTTTTCTTCAGATATCATTTTCACTTGTTGATTATCTCCAACTCCCTGTTATTATAGGAAATTATATTTTTTGTCAATACTTTATAAAAATGAAAATACGGCTTTGGTTTGTAGTTTGTCGCCTTTATCCCGGAATTCCTGTTGACTGATGTAGCTCAGCTATCTCATATGAAATATTGGTCTGTACAATGAGAAAATGATTTCTTTCATTGGTAGAGGAACTCAGCTTTGTAAAAGGAACAAACAGAGTTGAATGAGTTAGCTTCCATCACCTTATCACCGGTACTTCTTTAATCAAGTACCCTAAGAAAAGAAAAAAAGAATAAAAGAAAGAAAGAAAGAAATACGCCTGGCCAGTCTTTAATGTAGCGAAGCAAAACTAAATATTATAAAGCATTTAGTTCGGTGCATTATCCTCTTTGCCATTCTACTGTATTGTTTGTGCCAGGAAATGAAACTGACATGAAACAAATTGATGTTATTTTACGATCCCTAACGACCATTAATAACGAGTTAAGACTTAATATTACTAGAAATATGACACAAATAGAAATCCAAAAGATGGAATATTCGCGGAGTCAGAAGTTATGATAATTAATACAAATATGGTTTTAATATTGAGAATGTTAACATGTTTCATTTGTAGTCTCTCCTTCATACTCTAGGATTAATTTAGAAGAAAAAACACAAAGGAAGAAGACCCCCTATTTTTCTATAACAACGCCTTACTGAATTGTAGTTACAGAATAGTTTAGCGGTGCGTGTTGTAGAGGATTAACAAAAAGAGAGTAAAAGGAAATCTAAAGAGCAAGTTTTCAGGGAAGTACCATTGCTAGTATTAATTCTCATATGCTCGCTTCTTTCATCTGCAGTTCTGATCAGTTTTCGCGCTTCTTTGAGTATTTATCAACAGATACATTTGTGTTCCGGCATTACCATATGTATTTACGAGCCGGTGTTTTCGTTTGTTTGTGCTTTTGTCTCAGGTGTGTGTGTGCGTGAGAGTCGGTGTGGTTTTGGGGTAACAAGCTCGTTTCACAACCATCTGGTCTTGGGTTAATTCTTCACATTGCACAGTACATTGCTTAAGTGTCTTCTATAACCTCGGGCCGACACAGAAACTTGTGAGTGGACTTGGTGGATGGAGCCGAGAAAACGCCGATGAATATATATATATATATATATATATATATATATATATACCTGTGTGTGTCTGTGCGTGCGTGTGTGTGTGTGTGTGTGTGTGTGTGTGTGTCTTTGTGCTTGTCTCCGACGGAGCTCAATAACCACTGTTATTTTTTTTACGTCCCAGTAACATTATCGATTCGGCAACAAAAACCGATATAACGTACCAAGTTTAAAAATAAATACTGGGATATTCAAAGCTACGCCTCAACACGGTCACATTCTAAGCAACTGAAAGAAGATAAAGATAAGATAAAAGTTGTGTGTGTGTGTGTGTGTGAAATATCTAGTATTCTTTATTTGGTAATTAATAAAGTTCATTTCTTGTGGGGAGGTGCATCATGATTCATCTATTAGTTTAACACTGCTTATTTCTCTTGCTCCCGCCACAAACCATTCATTCTCGTTTTCTACACGCCTTAGTAATATAATAACTTCTTCTGCCTCGTTTATATCATTATCCACTCACTTCCGTAATTTACATTTGCATTCCTTATTTATTTATTCAAGATAATTTCATTCATACACATTATAATTGTACCCACAATTAAGCATTCACGTGGGGGAGCGGTTATAAATCTTAAGAAGTGCTCTAAGGTTTCTTGGACTTTCCTTAAACTTTCACTCTACTCACTGAAAATACTTCTGGTTCTTACGTTTATCCTTGATACCATTCTTCAGTATTTCCTCTTTCTTCGTAACGCTTTTCACAGCTGTCACTCCTGCCTACTTATATACCTAACTCCCTGTCTGTCTACTAACATAACCCAACTCCCTATCTAACTACCTAGATATGTACATAAATACTTTATCTTTTCTTGGGTGTACAGAGCCTCGTATACAAAAACGCTATCTATTCAGTGTTACATCACAACTTAGAAAACTAGGGTTTTGGAGGTTGAATCATACATTCTCCAGCTAAATATAACTTGTTGCAAATTGATGTAATTAAAGAGGCTAGGTATGGTTAGTGTTGCTGTGGTCTCAAACATGAGATACACACATGCACGTTTACACTGATTGACAGACTGATTGACAGACTGATATATAGAACGATAGATATAGAGAGAGTGACAGGTAGATAGAGGGAGATGCAGGTAGATTGATTGATAGACAAGTAGGTAGAGAGAGACAGGTAGATAGAGATAGAGAGAGAGACAGGTAGATAGACAGATAGATAGATAAACAGACAGACAGGTACATAGAGGTTTTTGCATGTGTGTGGGAAGAGAAATATTCATTTAAACATTCTCACTAATTACCTGTACATGAAAATCATTCAGCATGTTCTGCCTTACCTTGGAAAATACCAAAGTAAATGATTAACAGATTGGTTTGCAAATAACACTACCTAGTAATGTATATGAGGTGTATGTGTGGATGAAGAGCAACATGATTAAAGGTTACACAGAATGGAGAGAGCAGTAAGGGAGACAGCGTTGTGTGTGTGAGAGAGATGGTTTATATACGGATGTATGTGCGTAAGTACGGACAATACGCAACTGAAAAAAGAAAGGGGAGGAAGGGAGACGGAAATAACATGAGGCTTGATAAAGATATTGAAAAGTGAGAGAGGAATGTTAGATATAAGGTTGATATTACAGAGAGATATTGTGAACGGGAAATGAGACCGAAAGAGTGCAACAGAGAGAGAGAGGGGGGAGAGACTAAGAGAGAAACAGACAGACTAATAGAAATGGAAATGGATTTCTGCATTAAAAAGAAGTAAAAAAAGGGTATTGAGTTGTAGTATACATTTTAAGGCTTCACTTAATGCAGCACATCCTAAAATGTTGGTTATCTCTAAAACAGAACTATGCAAAATAATATGTCTGTGATACTCCAGCTATTTGAACGTGTATGTATATATACATACACATACACACACACACCCTCCCCCAGTATATATATATATATATATATATGTGTGTGTGTGTGTGTGTGTGTGTGTGTGTGTGTGTGTGTGTGTGTGTGTGTGTGTGTGTGTGTGTGTGTGTACAAACGTGTGTATGCTTGCTCGCGCACACCATAGCAGATAAAGATATGTTATTCGATGTATATAACAAACATGCACATTTAGCTGGTGTATATATTTGTATGTGGAGGCGCGATGGCCCAGTGGTTAGGGCAGTGGACTCACGGCCATAGTATCGCGGTTTCGATTCCCAGGCAGGGCGTTGTGAGTGTTTATTGAGCGAAAACAACTAAAGCCCCACGTGGGTCCGGCAGAATATGGTGGTGAACCTGCTGTACTCTTTCACCACAACTTTCTCTCAGTTTTTCTTCCTGTTTCTGTTGTGCCTGTAATTCAAAGGGTCAGCCTTGTCACACTGTGTCACTCTGAATATCCCCGAGAACTACGTTAAGTGTACACGTGACTGTGGAGTGCTCAGCCACTTGCACGTTAATTTCACGAGCATGCTGTTCCGTTGATCGGATCAACTGGAACCCGCGACGTCGTAAGCGACGGAGTGCCAACAATAGATTGTATATTACAGCTGTCTAACAGTCAGCAACTACTTCTTAATATCTTCAAAGGTTTTCACTTAGATTATATATATATATATATATATATATATATATATATAGAGAGAGAGAGAGAGAGAGAGAGAGAGAGAGAGCACGGAATTTTGTCAGTGTACAGGACACGATCTCAAAGCGACGAAAATATTTTGACAAGTTAAATTTAAAGTGAATCTAACGACTTTTGTGTGTTTCTTAAATGGCTTATAAGCACCTTCCATGCTGCAGTTGTTTTTGTTCCAGCACACGATCTCAGATCAGATCGCTTGCTATGCAAGTACCTCTCCGTAATATATATATATATATATATATATATATATATATATATATATATATATATATATATATATATATGCACACACACATGTATATATACACACATATACATATTCTCGTGCGTGTGTGGTTTTACTTTAATACTCCTACACAAAGAGGTATGTGTATGTATAACTTTCATTCAGATATATTCAGGCAATTGTATATATTGCGGTGAATGAGTATTTGAGATTACCTGATGCAATGTCCTAATGTTTTATTCCTCCCCAGACCCACGTCGAACTAATCGAACATATCAACACTAAAAGAGAATCGGATCATAGCCATTTTATATTTTTATCATATCTTACACGAATACGAATATCCTTTTCCTCGAACAGCCAGATTTTGAAACTATCTATCATCTCATTGTCCCTCTTCTTTTGACTTTCAGCTCTAACCTCAATCCAATCCTTTCCTCTACATTTCTCCTTCTTCATCGCTGCTTACACTTAGTGGGTTTTCGCTTTATATGGAAATTTCATATAACGTCAATCTTTTTCAGGCATTAATGTTATGGTTTGATGGACACATGTTTACTATACTCGAGGGACAATATTGCGGTTTCTTCGCCTGTAACTCTAGACTCAGTATATTTCAATATAAGTTTCAGACACGAAACTTTTACTTAACATTCTTTCACATTACTTCCGAAAGATTCCGGCTATGACTGGGATAGTCTCCGTTAAATTGACTTCTTATGAAATGTATACAATACACTTGCCGAAAGAATTTCAAGCACAATTGATATGAACCATAAGCTACGTTTCCGAGTATAAGTAGAAATCTCACAATATACGATAATGTCGTAATATTAAGCTGATGCTCGAAAAAGTACAAGGTTTTTAACCTGTGAAAATCTTTTAGTCATAGTTCTGCACAATTGTAACATACTCAACTTTAAACAATAGTAATAACTGCTACACAATAGATTTATTGGATTCCACAAAGTCTGTTGAGCATCGAGTGAAAGTATAATTTTGCATTTTGATCGCCTTGTAGCATCTGAATATCCACCGACGTATTAATAGTTTTGCATACATGTAGGTTCCATGAAATAACAGTTTTAGAAATACTGGTGTTGCTAGTCCCAAATATAGTCATGTAGACAATTTCTCTCGCATACCCAGAGTTCAATGATGTAAACCGAAAAAAGTTCCCAAAATTATTACATATGTTCTCTCACCCCACTGAACCGAGCAGATCTGGTCAAAATCATTCTAGTTGAGTCCATCCGCTATCATATTTAGATTTGAAATATATCTAAGTCTATTAAAATATGTCTTCTTTCTAACGCTTGTAGGACGTATTCAAAGGGATCCATAGCTACTGTTTCAACTAGGTTGTATTGGAACACAAATGGTCCCTCTTCGTATATATTTTATAGTATTGAGGACAAGCTTTTGTGTATATACATGAAAATAAAGTTAAGCTGCTGGTTGATGCAACTAATAATGGATTATCATTAATTACCGCAATAATTAGCTTGCAGATAACTACATTAAATATATGTCCAGAATCACCTGTGTTACATACCAAATATTGGAATCCGCTGTCTTTTCAAGCTAGCGAGAGCTCTGTTTTATATAATAGTATTTGATAAATACTTGATGAATTATGGTAGATCCTAACAAGAGTATGATGAGAATAAAAAAAACGATGAATTTCCCCTTCAAATCAGATAGTTTTTAACGATGTCCCGAAAAACCATTGTAGTAACCTTGTTCCATACATGTTATTCAATGATACTTGTAAGAGATTCATGCTATTCAGGAGGTCATAAGTATCCGCACTGGTGAGTTGTTGGAGAAATTTGGCAAGGTAGTAAAATTCACTACATTAATAAAGTAATGAAGTATGACGCTCCAAAGAGTGTTAGAAACTATACTGTAGTGTATTTAGCAATATATAAACTAAAGTGTCCTTCAGATATAGCACATCAAGGCTGCAATATAGAACATTTTTCAGAAAATGTATATTGCACGATATTATGAAAGATGTTCATCAGACATATTGCAACTAGGACGATGTTACCAACAGTGTCTTCAAGGCATTGTGTATTTTTAGCATAACATTACCTTATCCCTTTCAGGCATAGTATATCATTATACGTTATCAAATATTGTATATCTAGGATTACATTATCAAATATTGTATATCTGTGATTACATTATCAAATATTGTATAGCTAGAATTACATTATCGATTGCATCTATTCTTAAATGTGTTATTTGTGACAATTGCTAGGAATAGCAACCACAATTCCCTCAAATCAAAACTACACTTTTAAATAAGAAATATTAAATAAGAAATATCCGAAATGGTTATAGATTGAATGCCTTTCTGCGTAGACGTACTACATCAGAGCAAACATAAGTTTAATTCACTTTACCATAACAAAATGGCTGCCAATAAATATTAGTTGTCTTTGGAAAGAAACGTAGCACAATATTAATACATTAGTAACTTGAAGCATTGCTTAATTGTTGGTGCAGAAAACTTTAATGGTTGTTGCCTCAAGGTATCGGTGAATGAGTTTGTGCGTAAATCTCTGCCTCTCACACTTCCAATTACCTCGAGGTAATTGAGTGTTTTGTTATAATTCAGCTCTAGTCTGCATGAAAAATGATACGTGACTTATGTGGAGAAACCGCTTGGATGGTATGTGCGTAAGGTACTCGACTTACGGAAGTGATATTCGAAACTATAATCTCCTGCATGCTTGCAGTCAGCACAGATACACCTTCCCACCACTTACAAATGTATACACAAGTGTAAACACATACACAGATCTCAGAGATAAGGATATCTAGACATACTCAGTTATATATATATATATATATATATATATATATATATATATATATATATATATACATATATATATATATATATATATATATATATATATATATATATATTTATACACATGCATACGCACGCACAATGTCAGCAATATCCATTCG
This sequence comes from Octopus bimaculoides, assembly GCF_046866305.1. Taxonomy (NCBI): domain Eukaryota; kingdom Metazoa; phylum Mollusca; class Cephalopoda; order Octopoda; family Octopodidae; genus Octopus; species Octopus bimaculoides. Next base: position 40,885,747 of record NC_142930.1, on the reverse strand, counting down.
TTTTCTCTCTCTCTCTCTCTCTCTCATATATATATACATATATATACACACGCACACATATAATGTAATACACACATCCATTCATGATTCTAGATCTTATACACGTGTGCGAAAGAGTGAGAGTTGGTACAAAACTGCCGCGTCATCTCTTCGGTATTAAAGAGTCATGTTTTCTTCGGCATGAACAGCTAGTAAATATTATTCATAAATTCTATTATCCTTACCATAAGCAGCGTGAAATAGTAGATGTGTTAATTAGTCAAACTGTGTTTCAATCCCAACTAGTATGACTCTGCATTTCTTTTGCGTATCGGTAATACGCAGTAGACCTGCGTATTTTAGATATCGGGATAATCCTTTTTATTATAGACACAAGGCCTGAAAGTTTGGGGAGGGGGCCAGGCGATTAGATCAACCCTAGTACAGAGCTGGTACTTAATAATTTATCGACACCGGAAGCCTGAAAGGCAAAGTCAAACTAGGTGGAATTTGAAGTTAGAACGTAGCGACGAGTGAAACGCCCCTAAGCATTTCGTCCAACGCGCTAACGATTTTGCCAGCTCGCTGCCCTAAGATCTCAGGATAATATAATTGACTATACAAGTTATCGCTTGGGTATTAGGATAACATTCAACGCATTGGATTGGACTGAGGCATGAGTACAAATCCAGTTACTACCATATTTGCACATAAGTTTTCTTGTTTTAGAACATGATGTAATATCAGTTATTGAGTTCGATTAAGCAGAAGTGCACCTCATCCTCACATGCAAACTTCTTGTAATGTGTTTATTTATTCTGAATTTCGTATGCGTTTAATCGAACCTTGTTAATTATGGGTACATTTCTCGTGATGAAATATTGGTATGATTGGTAGCATGTTTTAAGTTGATTTCATTGAATATATTTTCTGCTATTCATCCCTAACATATTTCTTACCATTTTCTGCTGACAAAATAATGTCTCACTCTTCATGTGTGGCAAATTGGTCGCGTGGAATTTTTGACAATAACAGCAACAACAATCTTTTTCGATCGAAAAGTCATTACCGTTGTTCTTGTCACTCTATGCTTGTTCTTGTTTAGCTTTATACAATGATGGTGCCAGTCCGCCCAGAAAAGATAAGGAAAAACAAAGCTCTTTTATAAATGTAATGTGAATTTTTATATATTGTTTGAAGTTCAACATCAATTCTCAATGTAATTATAAAGCATTCTCAAAGAAAAGCGCTCTTAAAGAAAAATAAAAGAGAAAGAGATGTGAAAGACGGCAATAAGATAACAATCTACATATGATCATTCCACAATTTCAGAGTCTTGCTTGTAAAACAGGACGATAATTTCATGATTGATAATTTTAGAATGTTACTTTGTCAAAGCAATTTTGCTTACACTGTGCAGACTATTTTCTGCCATGGAATTCTGTAGATAATGTTTAACCAATTGCAATTTACAGAGACTGCGTTCACTACTTGTGCTACTTTCGAGGATTGTTATAATGACTGAAACAGTTTAAATGAAGTATCTCTGTAGTGATCTAGAGTTTCTAGTACTCTGGTCTTGTTAGTTCTAAGTGCTTGTCTTTTGCTCAATGAGACTCTTTTGCATTGTAACCTCTCCAGTCACTTCGCTCATGTTCAGCCGATGTAACCTTGTTAACTATTTGAAGAAATCATCGTTGAACTCTTTTCAACTTTTGGTATTCAGATAGGACAGACTCTTAATAATATTTTCATTTTCTGCTGGAATATTGCGTCGGACGGCTGAGCTTTTCAGATACGGAATAAATGCGATGTGCACGATGTTATTTTCCAAGTTTGGTTAGTATTCGTGGAACAGAGATAGTGTACATGATTTTCTGTTCACCAGTTACTGACTGTGAACTCAATTCATATCTGGTTAAGTAAACTCGTGACAAAATATATTCCAGTTGAAAAATAAGCAGCAATGATTTCTAAGAGAATGTATGGAAGACAAAATTATCAGTTGATTCCTTCTTTCTTTCTATACCTCACTGAAATCAGATATGATTTCAGTGAGGTATAGTTGTTAATTTACGTAGGCAAGAATGGTGGATTAATTCCACAAGGAATCTGCTTATTTTCCAAAAATTAGAGGACAGAAATCTTATATTCACCGACAATATTTGGACTAATATCGTTTGTATTAGAGATTTTATTTATTTATTTATTTTTATTGTCAGCGTTGTCAAGTGGATATATCATGAAAGACAATCAACCCATGATTAACCCATAATTTCTTCCCCAGTGAAATAATATACAATTTGTTCTCTTCAAAGCTTTTTATATGTGATTAAAGGGATATATAACAGTTATTTCTAGCATAGAGGCCCACCACATACGGGTAAATGTTACTGCCTCCCTATTGATATACAGAATACTATTATTAAATTCACGCAAGCATATCTCTCAGTTCTTCACATCCGGATATTATGTTCTCCTAAGGTTTCTAATAAACACATCTTGTGCTTTTGTATCTGGAGGTTTGTTATTGACCCTTATATTTTTACTTAAAAATAGTTCATACAAGACGTTGTTCTCGGCAGAAAATAGCCATTTTTGATGGTCAAATACTGTATAACTAGGAGCACGCTGATGCTATTATGAGAGTAATATGGTTTTTGAAAGTTGAAATGTTAAACCCTATATTGAACACTCCTTAGATTTAACAATACATTAAATTATCTCCTCTCGAATTCAATATATTCGTTTATTCATATGTGTGTTTGTGCATGTGTGTGTATGCATATATAAACCCACGCGCACAATCAAGCATATTATATAGACAGACAGATAGACAGAGAGATAGAGATAGAGGGAAAGGAATGTGAACGAAAGTCTCCCCTCCCTCGATAGTTTCTCAACAATCGAAGAATATGAACACTGGATTTATAGGAAAAAAACTCTTCTATAATGAATTTGACGCATCGGACCATATTGAGTTCTTTGAAATGTGTGCTGATACCAATCTCTTAACAAAAGCACCATGCACCTACTCGCAGACACACGCACGTATATAATATGTACGCTTGTCTATTTGTATTCTACAAGTCAGTATGCTATTACATTAGGAGGAAGTTTTAGTTTTATTTACCACAAGCAAACTTCACATGAAGCGTTATTTCAGGAAGGGTTTATTTTCCTTTCTTTTTTCTCTCTATCTTCAATTAAAACAAGTGTCAGCACAAAGGCCTGAGTCATTTGGACAGACAGAGCAAAGAAGTGACATTCAACAGGTCATACAGGGTCATTGCTCAGCCTCTGATCTTACCCGCTTTGTAATTAGATGGAAACTTCAACAATAATGATTCATTATGTCAGTTTGGTTCAATGAAATCTGGTTCACAGGAACAATGTACAGCATTTAATGAACAATTCTGAGTAATAGCTGGCGGCAAATGATACAGTGTATGGGTGTTATATGTCTGACTCCGTATGTGTGTGTGTGTGTATGCGTGTGTGTGTGTGTGTGTGCGTGCGTGTGTGTGTGTGTTTGTGTGTGTGTGTGCATCTGTGTGCGCTAGCGTATGTGTATGCATGTATGTACTTGTGTATATGTACTTGTATGCTTCAACCTATTATAGAGACTATCCAGCCAGCTGTTGGTTAGTAGCTGTCAGTGACATGAATTACATCAGGGAACACTATTCTACTTACTGCTCATCCCCCAACATTGTTCATTCATCGTGTTTATTCTGTTAATTCATTTGAAAAAAGGTTGTGTAAATCTACCGATGTGCCTATCCTTCATTTCATTTAATATCCTTCTACACACACACACACGCACACACACACACACACGCACCAAGAATGTAATTTAGTGTGTGAGCTTCTCTAGGTGTGTGAGGCTATCAATATGTATAAAGGCAACATCGTACGGTAAAGAAGTTCACTTCTGTATCATTCGTAGTTCCTCTTACGTGATAGTCTGGTCATTTTGCTGTTTCCTTATAACCCCTCCTTGTTGGCAAAAAAAAAAAAAAACTGCTCATAACTGTGTTGGGAACGCACACACACACCCACGCACATACACACACATATAGCTACGTAATTGCTATAATAATAAATTGATGAAGAACTCAATAAACAGTTATACTATAAACTTCAGCTGTTTCCGTTGTATGATGCGGTGGGCTCATTTGAGTGCACGAGTAACAGTTCACAGCTTCAGAAAATACTGATTTTACCCATGAAATTGATTGAGATTTCCGCATCCAACGAGAGAAACAGCTGTACGCTAATTAAAGTACTTATGTTATTCGTTTATTTCTTTGTCATCATTCTTCTCCCTCCCTCCCTCTCTCTCTCTCTCTCTCCGCATATATATATAATATATATATATATATATATATATATATATATATATATATATAAGAGAGCGAGCGTGAGAGAGAGAGAGAGAGAGAGAGAGAGATGGATCTTACATATATGTAGCGTCCAACTATTGCTTTGAATTGTGTAATTGAGATTGTCCGCTTTATGAGTGCACGTGTTTATAATTATACCCTCACACACACACATATATACAAACGTATATAAGCACTGTACAGAAATCCATGTTATGAGCACCTATGAGCATCTTTACAATTATAGAAATTCTATCAAACAAACCTCATTTGACAACAGACCTATTTCCAAGGAAATCTTTGAATTAAAGTATTTTTATGGTCTCCATTTATTTGTAGAAATTGTTTTTGGTCCCGGAATATACCTGGAGAAAGGTAATGCGGTTTTATGTACTGATGTACTTATACCTCATGTACATATACCTTATATAAGAAAAATAAAGTATTATAAAAAATACTTCTGGAGGCTATCTTGCTGTTTTATACATACTCCGACTACATTTTGATGTATTTTCTCTGCAGATATATAATGGCGAGATTCTAAAAGAATTCCCTGACTTTGTTTTACGATGTAGGTGTTAGCGGCACCTATTCTGTAGTTGTTGACAGTTCTTTTGTGCGTATTTATCTATTCTCTCTCTCTCTCTCTCTCTCTCTCTCTCTCTCTCTCTCTCTCTCTCTCTCTCTCTCTCTCTCTCTCTCTCTCTCTCTCTCTTTCTCTCTCCTTCAATCGATCGATTGACCGATCGATATGGAGTATAGTGGCAACTAATCAACTATTGTTTCCCTTTGCCCACTTCCGGCATTAAAGCATCTATATTCCATCCTAACAGTGTCAACGATCGCATAAGACTATGTGTAGAAGTGCTAGGAATTTCATTCAAACCACGCATCGGTGAAAAAGACAAAAAACAATATAGAACATCGGCCTCAACGCACAGCATCTAGTTAGATGATAAGATATTTCCAGAGAGCGCGCCTTTGATCATATATGAACACCAATCTTTTCACCGGGGTCAAACAAAAGAAACACTATCATATTTTATAAAATTTCACACAGAGAACTTTGTAGGACAGTGTCCAAACTGATCATTAAATGGTATTGTTACAATCAGGCTGGAATTACGTTCAAAGGTCATAGAAGCTGACTTTTTGTTCTGGTTGATTCATAAATGTATACTATAAATATGTTCAACCTGAGACGCATACTTATTTTCTCTCTTTCTCTCTCTTTAATGTAGAAGACACAGGAGGAAATGCTCTCATTCATGAAAACACCGTTACTGGCATCATTCATATTCTTTCTCTTCTTTACTTTGTCTCACGTTCGACCAACAGTCAATCATTTAATTTCAATGTAGATACAAGTTCTGGTAAAGATATTTCCTCTTCCGTCAGTATCTATGAATAAAGATATACGCCAAAGATATTTCAAAGACACAATCAATTCACATATGAAAACGATCCATTTTACTGTCTTCACAAACAAACCGGTATGACAAGTGACATACACTTCAGTTTTATGGTAATGACCATAAATTTATGTTAATGACCAATCTATACATTTCAAGACCTAGCATTGAACATTAGCTTTATTATCATGCTATTGTTCTCAACCCTTAGTCTAAAACAAGTAGAAAATTCTGCACAGCATGTCTATATTATAGGCAATATCTAAGCTAAAAGTAGTTACCATTTTGGAAACAATCTCTTTAAGTTGTCATAATTATGTCTTCTTTCTTTCTTCATTTCTTTCAATATTATACAAAATATTGTATAATATTGATAGAATTGGAGAAACAATTTCTGTGTGTATATATATATATTTTTAATTTTTGAACATGCAAACATATTTTTTAGGTAATTTCATTGATTGAGTAACCCGGTACAGATGTTTCTTATCGTTACTTATAAGCAATTGTTTTTGTAACTATGAGCTTTAGCTGCTCTCATCAACAGTATTACTAAACATGGCAATGGTTTGGTTCCAACAATCTTTGTATAGATTCTGTTCTTTCTCTCGTTTTATTTGGAATTAATTTCGTAACTCTGTTTTTTTTATATTTATATAGCATTTTCAAAAAATATTTTTTTTCTATCTCTTCTAATTTCTTCTCTTTTATTTATCTGTTTTTCTTTTGTCATTAGTTTATTTCTGTTTGATTTTGCTTTATTTTTCTTAATTTATATTGTTTATTCATATATATATTTCACTTTTTATGACATTTGTTCTCTTGATAGCATTCATAAAATTTGTATTATGGTGTTGCAGGAAATGAGGTTCTCTAACATTTCAGCTAATTGAAAAGGCATTATAATAAAGATACCAACCACATGGTTCTGGGTTCAGTCCCACTGCGTGGCACATTGGGCAACTGTCTTCTGCTATAGCCTCGGGCCGACCAAAGCCTTGTGAGTGGATCTGGTGGACGGAAACTGAAAGAAGCCCGTCGTATATATGTACATATATATATGTATGTGTGTTTGTGTGTCTGTGTTTGTCCCCCCACCATCGCTTGACAACCGATGCTGGTGTGTTTACGTCCCCGTAACTTAGCGGTTCGGCAAAAGAGACCGGTAGAATAAGTACTAGGCTTCCAAAGAATAAGTCCCGGGGTCGATTTGCTCGACTAAAGGTGGTGCTCCAGCATGGCCACAGTCAAATGACTGAAACAAGTAAAAGAGTAAAAGAGTATACGTTAAAGAATATGAAAGAGCATTTCGCTAAACTAATCTTCGAATATAACCTTCGAATTTTTCTGAATACATGCTAAATGTAAATCGAATGCCTCTAATTTGGTGCTGGAGGTATAGATTATTATTCTAATATTTGGTACTTGCCTGGTATTCTACTGTATCAATCCAAGACGGTTGAATGGAAATTTCAACATTCGAAGGATAACTTTTGCTTGGTACAGCACATTTAACAATAAATCGTACAAATTAAAATTTGGTTGCTCAGAAAATGCATCCTTAAGATGTCTTAGCTCCTGTGCAACTCGAATGGAAATTTATTTGTATTACTGTTTATCTTTCGTTGAACTGAGTTGCTTATATCATCTTTTCAAAATTTGACATGAAGTTTTAGTATTTTAAGACGAATTGGTTGCGAATGGATCCGGGAAATGGCATTGACTCTAAGAAATGGCATTAATGGATAGCAATATCATTAAGAGGCGCCGACCTCTTAGATAATGATCTAACTTTCCTTTTTTATAACAAACTACGCTCGATGTAGTCCAATTTCCTACAAAACAACAAAAAAAAAACTGAAATCTATGAAAGTAATCTGATGCCTAAATGAAGCATATTAGTTCTTGTTATAATGATTGCTTAGATTTATAATAGAACAATAACCATAAGGGAGGTATGACAATTTCTAATTTTCATTTATTTCCCATGTGTATTAATGATGCGAAGACAAATTATATCAAACATCAATGCAGACGTGGAGTTGGTATACTCAGATGGTTGTTTATAGTAAAAATGTTGTCTTTACCATTATCTTATAGCGAGATAATAAGTTTAGCCAAGTGACAAAGCTGTGCTGTTACATTCTCCAACTAAAACGAAATTTCGTTTGATATATGGCCCAAATATATGTTTGAAAATATATGTCAATCACATTCTCTATTCCTTTTGTGTAACACTGTAAGCAGAGAAAGTTGGTAACGAGAATGAATCTCATATATATATATATATATATATATATATATATATACATATATATATATATATATAAAGGGAGAGAGAGAGAGAGAGAGAGAGAGAGAGAGAGAGAGAGAGAGAGAGAGAGAGAGAGAGACGTTGGAATAATTTTATAAAGTTTCGATAGAAGGTGAAATAATTATTTTCTGAAATCGGACTGGAAGTAAAAATAAGTCAACATTATTTATACCATTCTGGGTGCAACACATAATTTTCTCTTGTAAGAATTCTTTTTTAGAAATGGATAAAATAAATTCGACGTACTTCTTTCAAACAAGGCTTTTCATGTCTACAGAAAATGTTGGCTTGTGCTTCACAGGCTGCCTTCTACATTTATGTTCCAACTCAATATTTAAGTGCTATTATTCATATATTTATTTGTGATTCCAGATCCACTCCACAATAAGTATTTTACACATCTGTCTATATCAATCTGTCGATCTAGATATGTATTGTGTACCTACATATATCCATGTAAAATACGTCAGCAATCACAAACAACTGAATATATGTCTATGTGAGTATACATATATATGCGCGTTGGTGTTTTAGACAAAAGGGCATGAGATTAGAAAGTCCGATGTGTTGCTGAGGATGATACATTCAAAGAATTGATCTAAGAACCTCGTGCTAATGGAAAACCTGTTGTATCGACACCACATACGTTACAAACATAGGAAAAAGAATAACAACGTTAACAATTTGAAATTTAAAAAAATAACATTGATAGTTAAATCGTTATATAAAATGGGATATAATAGCAGAGACAAATATACATAAAGATATATAGACATATGCGTGCATACATATACATATATGCGTGCATACATATACATATATATATATTGTGATAGTGAAAGTGAATAAATTAGTGTCAGAGTGAAATTCAGTGAAAGATAAAGTGTACAATTACGTACAATGGTAAGAAAAAAAATCGAAAAGAACAATTTATTTAGAGTTACGAATATATATGCATACAATATCACAAAACAACACCAATGAAAGACATCCATCATTTAACACCAACAACAAACTGAAAAAGTAATTTGAATAATAACAATGATGATAATAATATTACCAACTACATAAAACGATAAACCTTATCTAACATTTAACAAGATTAAGTAAAACCAAAATAGCGAATGTTGCAAAAAGAAGCACAACACAGAAATATAGTAGAAAAATCAAGTTTATATAACATTGTCACAGGAATACCTGATAAATAACATGGTTTTCTTGAAGCGCTTTCATGTGTTCTTATACTATTTTTTTGTTGTTGTTTATTGCTTTTTTGTCGATTTGATATCAGGCAAAAGGGTAAGAGAGTGATAAAAATGAAAACAACCGTTTGTGAGAGATATTGTTTCACTTTAATCAATCATCTAAACTAGAATTCATTGCTTCACACCAGCAGTGTGATAACATATGCTATGTACTAAGTAATATATCGAACTGTTTGTTTATAATTATTGGGCTATCGGTTCGCAAAGAATCCGGATTTTTTTCTACAGCAGCAGATAGCAATTGACTTCTGGTTACAAAATAAACATGGCGACATAGGTTATGTTTGAGCGTATATTTGCACACACATACATACACACACACACACACACACACACACACACACACACACACACACACACACACACACACACACACACACAATACATTTCAGACATGCATGGTGTGTGTGTATGTATGTGTATGCTTTATTGTGCACCGTTCTCAATTAGAATGTGTGCGACTTCGTAGCTTGATAGGAAAATAATAACGTTAAGGGAAACAACGGAAATTAAAAGTAAACAGCTTATATATATATATATATATATATATATATATATATATATATATATATATATATATATATATATATATATACATGCACACACACAAGATAGTGCAACAGGACAATGTTAAACTCTCTCGAAGATGAATTCCATCCAATAGGGTAGTGTAATATAGAAGACTTTACAGAAATCTAAATCTTCGCAAATTGTGATTGTTATGCGACTTACCGGTTATCATATACATAAAGATGCACGTGGAGCTATGTGTATAAATCTATTATTATATGTCAATCTATGTCAGAGCATTTATATGTGCGTTTATAATAGAATATTTGTGTGTCAGCTCATAGATATATTGGATCATCCCATAAATAAGGCGGTTTTATATTCCTGTCTATTTTTAAAAATTAAAATAAAGTTCTTATTTAATCTAAAACATACCCTCTTTCATTTAATAAAAAAACTCTTCCATCAATCTGTTAGGCTTTCAAAGCCCCTCTTCCAAAACTGACTTGTCCGTGATGAACAATGCTTCTCCAGTATTGTTCTGACCTCGTCTAATCAATTCATATTTTTTTCATCGAAATGATTTTGAAGACTGCGGAATAAGTGATAATCAGACGAGGCAATGTCTGGCAAATATGATAGGTGGGACATCGTTTCCCGTTCAAACTGTTCCATCCTTTGGAATGCCATCCTCGTTGTATGTGGCCGAGCATTATCCTGATGGAAGAACACCTTTCCTCTTGAAACCAAAGATGGCCACTTTTCTTCTAGTGCTGACTTACGACGCTTAGGCTGCTCGCGGTAGTTCCCCTTTGTTATCGTTTGATTTTGTTTTCGAAGTTCAAAGTGGACCAAACCTTTCATATCGCACGAAACATTTAACAAAACCTTACGTTTGTGAAGACTTTTAGCCTGGGGTGCCGGTGTTTCTCCTTTCCCTACCACCTGTCTTCGGCGCTTCTCATTTTTATAGAGAACCAATTTCTTGTCACCAGTCGATATTCGATCCAAAAGAAGCATCCTTCGAGAGATGTGACAGCAACGATGAGCACGCATTCACTCTCTGCGCATGATTAGATTGGGCAAGTTTTTGACGAATCCATTGACCTAATTCGCTGAATTTTCTTATGGCACGCATGTGTTGATAAATTGTTGAATAACCAAACCCAAGCTTCTCTGCTAGTTCCTCAACAGTTACGATCGGATTTTTTCCACCAGTGTTTGAAATGATGTCCTCGTCATGCTCTATAGATCTTCCAGGACAAGGCTCGCCTTCTAGGCTGTAGTTTCCGGCTCGGAATTTCTGGAACCACCATTGACGCTGGCTCGCGCTTGTTGTCCGATCCTCATGTACTGCATTAATATTCCTCGCACTTTCCGTTGCTTTCCCACCTTTATTGAGCTCGTAAAGCCAGATACTCCGAATATGCTTCTTTCTTACTCCTATTTTAGCTTTGAAAAACTAAGTTTTAAAATGTAACTGCACTCTTCAAACCAAGCACGAAGAATAAAGACAAGGTAAAATTATTACTCACTTCTATAGCAAGTTGATGCAGGTAGTTTATCCCGTCTCCCTCCGATTTTAGTTAATGCAATTGAAAAATCCGCATTGTTTATGGGATGACCCAATATATTCATGCTTAAAAGTCTACCTGATATATTAACATAGAATAAAATGTATATATAATGATGAATATTTTAAACACTCTGGAAATCTGTCACATTTAATCCTTTGAGAAATAAGCAGCATCGCATAAACACTCGCACGCATGCACACACACACACACACACACACACACACACACACACACACACACACACACACACACATCCATGCGCACTCTAAGGCAAACACTTCCCTTCTGTCTCAGATAAATATTGTGCTAATGTGACTAAGTTGATTATATACGTTTGTGTTTGTTGTAAATTATTTATTTTGATTATAATGTCTTGTAGTTAAGAGATCATTGCCGACTGATGAGAAAAAACAAATATTGTAACATTTCAAATGTATTGTCAACACCTATATATACCAAAGAAAATCTGTTCTCACAATATGGTTGCGCGATTAATCTTTTATTTTTTTTGGTTTAACAAGAAAGGTAACAGTGTTTATGGAAATAGTTTATTGAAAAGTTTATCAACGTCTCTAAAACATTTCTCTAGTATATTATATAACTTGAATATAGTTTTTAAAATTAAGATTGACAAGAGAACATTTCTAATATATATTTATAGTCTGCAAATAAAAACGTGACATGACAGTATTACAATGAAGACAAATATTATGACCTACAACTCTTTCTTGCATTTAAATAACCGACGAAACGCTCAAGTGTTCTAAGTTCAACTACTTTAAACTACAGATATGTCGGTGGTCATTCTTAGGCCCTGCGGTCTATGTAGTACCAGCTCAACATTCGAAAGCTTGTCTATCCTTCAGGGACATCTCATATGTGCAAATCATTGTAGAAAAATATCACGTATACGTGCTGGGTTTTGATAACTCAGTGATCTTGGATTAAAAATGAATACCAAACACTTGCCTTTGATGAAGGAAGAAATATGTTCGAAATTATTACCAGAAAAAATGCATTATTTAAATTTGAGAATTTCCTCGCTCAATTGTATTATATCACAAACATAACAATTTAGTGTAGCTTGCGATTCCGAGAATTTTGTAGAACAGCAATGACACCAATGAAGGCAAGATCCAAATACCCTGAAACCTTCACAATAAAACCAATATAATTTTTTTTCTATTTTGGTTAAGTTTCTAATTTCTAGGCAGTAAAAAAGATCCTGTTTCATTACAACCAGTAGCTTTCTTTCATTTATTCACTAATAATTTGAATGGCTTAAAAAAATAAACAGCAAGTTGTCTTCTGAAATGTACCTTCGATATTGCCTTGTCACTGCATTCTATCCATGCTTGGTTAGATTCTCCTAAGTAGAAACAACAATATTAGAACGCTTCCTGTCTACTACTAACCGAGGTTAGAAAGTTGCAAATATTTTAACGAGACCAATTGTGTCTTCCATACTCCTTAACCTGTAAATGTTACTGATTGAGTGTCACTGCTGTACATTATCTCAACACCCCACGAAAGACTATAAAACTAGCGGGCCCTTACTTTTACATATCTCAGTACACAGTGACAGGCGAAATATCACTAAGCATTTTGTTCAGTGTGCAAACGATTCTGACTGTTCGCCGCCTTAATAATAATAATAATAATAATAATAATAATAATAATAATAATACGTTCTATTTCAGAGACAAAGCCTTAAAATTGGGGAATAGTCGATTACATGGATCCTAGTACTCAACAGATACTTAATTTATCTATACCGAAAGGATGAAAGGCAAATCGACTTCGGCGGAATTTGAACACAGAACGTAGCGGCAGACGAAATACCGCTAAACATTTCGTCCGGCGTACTAACGATTCTGCCAGTTCGCCGAATTAATAATAATAATAACTACGCGCCAGAAGATATAAATAGACGTTATATTTACCAAAGACACGACAACCGAAAACTTAAATCGTATCAGTGTTTAATTGGTGCTCATATCTATGGCAAGTTTCATTATCATTAGTGATTAAACATTCGAGGCATTTTGTTTGTTTTACAAATGTATAACCCACTCATTAACATGCCACCATGCAGATATAATGGTATATATATATATATATATATATATATATATATATATATATTTATATATGTATATATGTATGTATGTATGTGTGTGTGTGTGTGTGTGGGTGGGTGGGTGTGGGTGTGTGGGTGTGTGAAAGAGTTTAGTTGTAACTCCTAAACTCAGTTGATAACAGATTAAGAACAAGTTCTCAATTACACCATGTATCCATATGTTTTGACTAATTACTTCAGTCACAAAATGCACAATTCCTCTCAAAGAAAAGTGTTTTTTGTTCGTTTGCTTTTGTTTTGTTATGTCATTTAACAGATTGGTGGCCAAGTTTCGAATTCTTTTGATCTTACGTTCCTCATTGTATTTCTGTTCGTCGCTCTATGTTTATGTTTCGTAGATACTCACTTGTGTTCTTTTGTGAGTTTTCATTCTTTTTTTCCCAAACGCACATGCGTAGCGCTTCACACACACACACACACACACACACACACACACACACACACACGAACGCTCACATACACACACACACACACACGCACACACACACACACACACGCGAAACAATTTAACTTCTCCCTGGGTGGTCGTCTCGAACATTTATGATTTAAAAGACAAGGTGTCACGACAAATTATAAGTAGACGCCAGACACACTAAAAAGTATAGTTGTCAATGTCGTTCCTCCGTTATTTTGCATGGCCTAAAGTTCATTTTCTTTCGTTTTTCTCTTGTCTGGAAATTAAAAAAAATTATATATATCACTTAAGTAAATTGAAATATATAAAATAAGTAGGTAGAACAACACGATGCCTTCGTTAGTTATGTTTGTATTTAAAGTAAGATAGACAGTTCTAAGACTAGCTTTGACCAAAACCACTTAGCTGTTAACTGGTCTAGTCTAACAGGCTCTCCCTGTTACATTATACAAAAACCATTAATTTAAACCATGAAAAAAATGTGTCGTTGGTTCCGCGATTCTTCATGGAATCCATAGGTGACAGTAAAAATAAATTAAACTTGTAACAGGTCACTTCTTGAACTGTTAAATATTCCACACCGTGGAATTGTCCACTTATTACAGGCGGCGGAAAAAGTGTAATATTAGCAAGTGTTTAATTCACTTGCTGTATTAATTTTAAATCAAAAACATTTTCCGACACAGAATACTGTATTTAGATTTGGAGGAAATAACTCGAAAACCAATCAAGGAAGTGAATAATGGGAAATATCTTTTTGCTTTTATCTGGTCGCTTTCGGAAAAAAAACTAAGTTTATTTAATGGTTTGCTTTCATGTAAATTTTCAACTTACATATGTTTTCTATATAACTTAATAGAAAACCGACAAAAGTGAAAATGCACGAATACTGAGTGCACGTTTTTGTGTATGTATGTTTGTATGTATGTATACATACACATATATGGGTGTGTGGGTGTTTGCATGTGTGTACGTATATGTGTATGCATATATATATATATATATATATATATATATATGCACATGTATGTATGCATTTCTGTGTGTACATACCTGTGTGTGTGTGTGTGTGTGTGTGTGTGTGTGTGTGTGTGTGTGTGTGTGTGTGTGTGTGTGTGTGTGTGACAGATGATGATGATGAGAAACAAACATTAATATTTAGATAATCTTTCTATTTTTAACATTCACTGAAAACATGACATTTAAAAAATAAATTATTATTTCAGATAGCTATTTTGAAGTTGATGCTGTCTTGTAAGGAATTAAAATGTGAATCTTGTTACTTTTTATCCTCTCTATTACTTTTTTCTACTTGCCTTGTCCAAATTCAAAATGTCAGTTTAAATGTAACGTTTTAGATTCACTGTGTTTTTTTTAACACTTCTACATAGCTGTTTGTTCACACTGATAATGCTTAATAGTTGGCTCTTTTTAATTTCTAGTTTATTGCAATTATCCCATTAGCTTCTTGAATGCCGCCATAAAATACACCGATTATTACAATTATGGCGTATAATGTTGTTCGGTTGTGAGAAAATGTTAAATATACACATCGTGAAGTGGAGATGGACAACAAAGGCACATTTAAGTACTAAATCATTAATTTGCTATAACTTATTTATTAGTTTGCTTTCGTTATTTTCTATTTGTCTTTAAAGATGGGTTTTCATGAAAAATTATATTCGAGTCGGCCGGGGAAAAAATTAAAGAATGAAAGTGAAAATTGTTTGAATTCAAAGTTTATTGGGTTTTTCATTTGCCACTTAGTTCAAAATTCACTGCAGTCTTATCCTTAATTTATCTGTAATTAAACGTACACGTGGAATACGTCCATATACTATTGTCCAGCATCAGTATGTAACTAATTTCTCTAGCAAATAAGAAAGTATTTGCTTAAGTTCAGAACAAATCACAATGCCTTCAGAAATCCTTTCATCCATTTCCCCATTGATGCAAACTGAGTATTTAAGGTGAATTTTAAAAATCATTAATTTGAATAGGAGTAGAAGGTAAGGTTGAAACTATTAATGGCTTCAGTAAAACGAAATTTTGAGCCGTTTACTATATGATGGCTTATATCGCCCATTATCTATTAAAGGAAGTAGAAATATTTATCTAAATGATGCCAATGCTACTCTACCACAAATAACCATTCCAATAACAAGATGTCATATCGTGAAACTCATAGTTAATGAATCGCATTCGTCTGATGAAATTTTGCTTTTGAACATATCCAAGTTTTTCCAATCTGTAAAAAATCTTTTTAAAATATACCTGAAATATACTACAATATGCAATATATATATTTTCACAAATTTCTAAGAGCATCTTAGACAGTATTGCTCTCTGAATGTTTAAATCAGCTAATTAAAAATGATCGGAATGATGTTTACTTATATAGAGAAGAATGTTAAACCATGTGATTTTCTTCTCCATTCGAAAATAAGACCTAGTTGTGCACGTCGGTATTTCCGGTATTGTATAAATTGTGCACGTCGGTAATTCCGGTATTGTATAAAATACGTACATCGTTCTGTTCCAAAAAATTCCGAGTAATTTCTACTTTATTAGTATGTGCCTGTTCATTGTAAAATGGTTATGAAGAGAAATACATTTCAATTCAGTTTAAGTCACTCCTTTTCTAATTTTGCATTTTTCTACATTTGTAGTATTTTTCTAACAATTCTAGTTTTATGGTGTGTTGTATAAAGTATTGCAATAGCTCATTTCAATGTGTACACAGTGAGCCTACCAAAGCGTGTTCTACTAATAAGTCCAATATAACAATTAGAGTCCTAAATGATATTACTCAGTTCTACGGTATTATCTATAAATCACGTAAATTGATAATTTGTAGATTGTTCTCAGTCCTACATTGCTTGTGGTCTGTTGATGAGAAGGTTTGAGGTCTGTAATATATACTGGAAGTTACAATTTTGTTCGTAAGTGAGGCATTCTTTTAATGTTTCTTTCTTGGATGGTATAACGTATGTGTTCAGCTGCTCGATAATCGACTTGTGAAATATGACTAAAAATACCAGTATAATAAATAAATATATATATATATATTTTTTCCTATTGTAGTTTCAGCCCATAGTTGTTGCCAATCTATGTATATAAATGTGAGTGTGTGTGTGTGTGTGTGTGTGTGTGTGTGTTGATGTGTGCGTGGTAAATATCTTGCTTACGAACCACATGGTTCCGGGTTGAGTCCCTCTGCGTGGCACTTTGGGCGATTGTCTTCTACTATAGCCTCGGCCCGACCAAAGCCTTGTAAATGGATTTAGTAGACAGAAACTGAAAGAAGTCCGTCGTATATATATATATATATATATATATATATATATATATATATATATATATATATATATATATGTATGTATGTATGTATGTATGTGTGTATATGTTTGTGTATCTGTGTTTGTCCCCCCAAAATCGCTTGACAACAGATGCTGGTGTATTTACGTCCCCGTAACTTAGCGGCTCGGCAAAAAGAGATCGATAGAATAAGTACTAGGCTTACAAAAAATAAGTCCTGGAGTCGCTTTGCTCGACTAAAGGTGGTGCACCAGGATGGCCACAGTCAAATGACTGAAATAAGTAAAAGAGTATATATGTATGCAGACACACACATATATATATACACGCTTGTATGTATAAATACGTATAAGTATACATGTATATATGTATGAATATATACGTATATGTGTACATATATATGTTTGTATGTATAAAAAATATATAGATAACTACATTTAGATATACTCTTAATATATATATATATTGTTGTTTTTGGTTTCAAGTATATATACTTCCATTTTCATGTGTGTATATCACTATATATATTTATTCAATCCACAGCTTACGCCAGCCCTTTATGTGAAACCACTTGTATAATTGATCTAGCAGACTGTCTTTTGTTATGTGTTCCTTGAAGCATTAACCAAAGTGTCTTATTCTTCCGATTCAACTGTGCTTTTTATGAAGAAAAACTCCATAAATAGCCCACATTGTAGTTTTTTCCAATCATCTGATATCGTCTTCAAATTTTTCTTTGCACATCTGTTGAAGCGGATGCAGAAGTCCATCTTAGTTACTGTTGCATATATTGTGCAGCAAAGTTGAATATAGTCTGGTGTTTATAAATCAGTGATACGTATTAAATTATAGCAATCTTCGATTTTTAATATTAAATGGTTGTGTATTATTATTATACATTCTATCAATTTGTTGTTTTCTTGACATGGATCGACATATAATCTGGACTAATCTATATAGTCATGAAATTGGTTTGATCTATATCGTAATATTACTGCTACGAGTAGTAGTAGTAGTAGTAGTAGTAGTAGTAGTAGTAGTAGTAGTAGTAGTAGTAGTAGTAGCTGCAGCAGCAGCAGCTGTGATCAGCCACAGCAGCTTGCGGTATTTCAAAATTTGTGGATGCAATACAGCAGTTGTAAATAATTGTGTTAATAACGCTCAGAAATATTAACATTAATTGTTTCTAATATTGACACAAGAAAAACAATTCTGTGATGTAGCACGTTAACAGCGACGCTATTTATTTACTGGTACTATATTTTACATTCTCTCACCCCGCTTATATGGACGGTAAAATTGTTGTCGGTGGCCTTCGCGATCAGAATGTGCAAAACCGCCAGAAAAACTACAAAATACTCTGAGGCGTTAAAATGCTTCTGTCAATAACAATATTGGTTTCAAATTTTGGTAGAGAGAGAGAGAGAGCAATTTCATGGGAAACTGTTAGTCGACGCAAGTGGTCGACATATTCTTATTTTATCGACCCTCAGTGTATAAAAGGTAAAGTAGACCTTGGCGGGATTTAGACTCAGAGAGTAAAGATGGACGAATTGTAGTGAAGCATTTTGCCCCTCGTATTAAAAATTATACTTGCTTGCCGCATTTCTACTGATGTTAATGTATCTATTTTATTAAATGTAGCATCAAGACTGTTAAAAATCATCCTCTCTACAAAACGCACGAGATCTGACATTTTGTGGGAGGAGAAAGGTTGATTACATTGACCCTCAGTGTTTCACTGGTACCTAGTTTAACGACACTGAAATGATGAAAGGCAAAGTCGACCTCGGAGGAATTTGAACCCACAGCGTAAAAACGGATGGGATGCCGCTAAGAATTTTGCCTGGTGAACTTACGATTCTGCTAGCTGGCCGCCTTAGAAACTGTCACTAATAATACTTCTTCTATTATAAATATTATTACTACTAATGACAGATGAGCATTGGTTTCAAATTGTGTACAAGGCCAGCAGATTTTGAGAAGGTGTATGTTGACTACATTACCCCTACTCTCAGCTGGTACTTTTTTTACCGGCCCCGAAACGATGAAAAAGTCGTCTTCGACGGCATATGAATCCTGAACTAAAAGCTGGTAGAAGCGTCGCTAAGTATTTTGCTCATTTTACTATCTCACCGCTTAAATAATCCTTTCTATTATAGGTATAATGCCTGATATTCCTGTGAGGGAAATAGTCGATTACATCCACCCCAGTACTCGGCTGGTAGTTATTGTAACGACTCCGAAAGTTGACCTCTGTGGTATTCGAACCCAGAATGTGAAGACGGACGTATTACCGCCAAGCATTTTCCCCAGCATGCTAACAATTCTGACAGCTCGCAGCCATAATTTCTCCGCTTTAATAATGATAATAATTGTTTCTAATGAAGTAAAAAACAATCTAGTAACTTTGTGAAGTGGAGGTGAGTCGTTTATATCGACCCTAGTATTTGACTTGTATTTTATTTTCTCGACCACAGAGAGATGAAAGTCATGATATCAGCGAGATTTAAACTAACGCTGAGCTTTTCGTCCAACGCTTTAACGATTCTGCCTGCTTGCCACTTTAACAACACCAGCAATAAAAATGGTGATATTAATATTGCGAAGAAAAATGATTAAAATTCAATATCATGTTTAATCAAATATCAATAGTAATAAATACGAATATTTTTCTTTCGTCCTTATCTTTTCTTGTCTCACACATTTGTCTTTCGTTTTGTTTGTTATATTAACGTTTCATTTGCTGATGATGGAAACGATAATACAACAAGTGAAGATGGTGTTGCTTGTGTCGGTGGCAATATTAATGCCGACGAGGATGACCGTGATATTGCTGACGACAATGATGATGACTATTATGATGACGACGACGACGACAATAATTATGTTTATGTGTAAAATCCTTCGTTATTTGTTGTTGTCATCATCGTTGGTATCAAAAATGATGAAGTTGGTGAGACGATAATGGTGATGATGATTTCGCCGGTTCTGATGACGACGATGATGGTGAAAACCATGATGAAGGTTATTAGGTTGCACCGATGACGGCGACATTGATGATTACAATGACTATGATATTAATGATGGTGATGATAAATATGTTGATGGCTACGACGATAATGATGATAATTATGTATGAATTCCTACGTTCATTTCCCGTCGCGTTTCTTGTATGTTACGGCTTAATGAATATTTTTTCCTATTTCACTTGTTTACATTTGATTATGTAAACGTCTGGAGACATCGATTAATGTTTACATTCCACGTTGTGGTTTAGCGTTTATGTCTTCTTCAATTAATTCTGTCTTCTATGATACGTTATCGTTGGCGTGTGTATGAAAGAAAGACGGAGAAATGGAGAGAAATTGTGCGTGTGTGCATGCTTGCGTAGTTGCCTGTGATTGAGCATTTGCTGGTATATGTATGTAAACGACTCGGAGCCGAATACTTTGTTGGCACTCGGTCGATTACGACGTCGAGGGTTCCAGTTGACCCGATCAACGGAACAGCCTGCTCCTGAAATTAACGTGCAAGTGGCTGAGCACTCCACAGACACGTACACCCTTAACGTAGTTCTCGAGGATATTCAGCATGACACAGTGTGACAAGGCTGGCCCCTTTTGAAATACAGGTACAACAGAAACAGGAAGATAGAGTGAGAGAAAGTTGTGGTGAAAGAATACAGCAGGGTTCGCCACCATCCCCTGCCGGAGCTTCGTGGAGCTTTAAGTGTTTTCGCTCAATAAACACTCGCAACGTCCGGTCTGGGAATGGAAACCACGATCCTATGACCGGCAGTCCGCTGCCCTAACCACTGGACCATTGCGCCTCCACTGGCCGAATACTTAGGGTGAAACAAAAATGAAACGTCCAAAATGTGGTTGTCAGTTGCATATTAGGTCCACTCGTGTGCATATTCCCATCATGCCAAAAATAAAAAAAAACAAGTTTCTCTGAAGTTAGTGGATAATGAGGACGAATGAAATTGGCCAGAAAGCACCAAAGTGTATATTAATGATGATAACGGCATTGAGAGACTTACATTATAGAACATTTTTAAAAAGTCAAATCGTTCGAGAGGTTAGCGTCAGTTATACACCACAAGCTTGATTGTCATGAATGGAGAGCTTTATATAAAGTAGTACAGGAGAGATGATTTAGTGATGAATACAGAACTAAAACAAGAAAAGGCAAATGCAGAAAGTGGTTTCCTACGTTGCCTATTTCGGCTGCTGGTGCTGCTGCTTCTGCTGGTTTATAACTATCTATCTACAAGAGAGAGAGAGAGAGAGTGAGCGAGGAGGATGCTGGTGTTTTTATACGATTAGGAATGTATTCAATTCATGTTTAAAAGTATATAGTAGAATCAAATTGCAATTATACGTGACATCGATTATCATCTGAATTATCACCAGAAGATCCTGTGGCTAGGAACTTCTCTAGTTGTAACCTGGTGAACTGCATTTGAATATAAGTAAATAAGTTAAAGTTTAAGAAAACTGAAATCATTTATCTCTCTTTTACTCTTTACTCTATACTTTTTACTCTTTTAATTGTTTCAGTAATTTGACTGCGGCCATGCTGGTGCAGCGCCTTTAGTCGAGCAAATCGACCCCGCGACTTATTCTTTGTAACTTATTCTTATTACTTATTCTATCGGTCTTTTTTGCCGAACCACTAAGTTACAGGTACGTAAACACACCAGCATCGGTTGCCAAGCGATGTTGGGGGGACAAACACTGACGCACAAACACATACACACACACACATATATATACATATACATATATACGACGGGCTTCTTTAAGTTTCCGTCTACCAAATCCACACACAAGGCTTTGGTCGGGCCGAGGCTATAGTAGAAGACACTTGCCCAAGGTGCCACGCAGTGGGACTGAACCCAGAACCATGTGGTTGGTAGGCAAGCTACTTACCACACAGCCACTCCTGATACATTATAAATGATACATTATATAATAACAATCAAATAATAATTTCACTGATATATTACTCCCTGTTGTGGACTAATAAATTTCTCTTGGCCTAAATCTTTCCTCTGAAAAAGAGAAGCTAAATCATAAAAGTTTTCAATAATTCTGCTTGTAAAGACTGAGTAAAAGGTCCGAATTTTACATTATCAGAGTAAGCATAATTGTTACCTATTAGATACTCCCAAAGAATCAAACGTACAATCATTATAATTACGTTATTTGTATTTCTTGTATATTTGTATAATATAAACACATGTATATGCAGGTGAGTTAATGGAAAACTTTAAGTAAAGACAAACTATCTCTTCGAAAAAATTTGAGTTAAAATGGCAAGTAAATTGTCATCGCATCCAAACCAATTTCTGTAAAAATGGTAAGACTCCATCTCATACTGCAGTCTTCTCTTCGAAATAAAGATGGACTTTTTTTTAGAAATAATACATTTCTAAATCTCTCAGGGAGATTTATGCAGTAGTGATACGATGATGTAGTTGTATGCTGTCAACTTAATGTGACAGTCCCCTGAATGGAATAATACTACTGTTGGTTAGGCCTAGGAAGCTGCACCGCTTCCTGTGTCAAGGGCCGACGGGAAGCTGTGTAGCTTCCTAGGCCTAAACAACAGTAGTATTATTCCCTCCAGGGTACTGCCACATTAAATTGACGGCATACAGCTAAAGATGGACTTGTCATGATTTAAACAACTTGCCTCACGGATCTGCTCAATCAGTGATGATTGGAAGCTACAAGAGTTAGGCAACAAATATATGATAATTACATATAGATGCTTAATAGCTGTACATGTATTTGTGCCTGTGCGCATTTCTCTTTATTTTTATAACAATCGTTAGTTTTCATGTTCTTTTTTATCAAACATTCTACTAAAAGTCTTTGCATCAAAATTATATTTGTTACAGCTTTTGACTATTTATCCACAAACACACACACACACACACACACACACACACACACACACACACACACACACACACACACACACACACACACACACACACACATATATATATATATATAAACATATAAACACAAATGCATTTGTACCAACAAAGATAAATACAATTAGTAGTACACACAAACATTAATTTATGATTTCTCTGTATTATGCATTGTTTCTATTTTAAGGATAGCGCAAAATATCCCTAGGCCATCCTTTATTAAGAAATCTTAACAGAACATCACCGTTTCCTTATTTCTTTATTGAATCGCTAAAATATGTTTTCCCGTTAAATGTAGGCCATGTTTGGCATTGCTTATATACTTTTTAGGGCTACTCAACCATATTATATTCTCCAATGGATCGATCTTATCACATTTATTCTGTACAATTCTTATCGACAACTCATTTGGTTTGTTTTTATGCCAAATTCATGTTTTCTCTTTGTACCTTTTTGTTGTTATTTTATTTGTAATTGTTGTAATAATTTTTATTGTTGATATTTCTTTATCTTTTTTTATCTCTGTATTGTTTGTATGATGTGTTTGTTCTTGGGATATTTGTAATGCTTAACGGATGTTCCATTTTCCTGAAATTGTCTCTTCTGTGAGAAATGTATTAAAAAAATCTGATTAGTTAGAGTGAGAGAGAATTATACATAGATAGAAAGGGTAATATATGAAAGTGTATGTTGGTGTGTATAAGGTGAGAGGGATACCTAAATATAGGGTGTATAGGAGTGCTGGTGGTGTATATTCAGCAACGAGAAAAAGAGAGGGAAACATTGTGAATGTTGCTGGAAAGTGAGACAGTATCACATGTTGTAAAGATGCCGTTGTGTTTTTGTTTACACAATCACTGATATATGAGTGTGTGTGTGTGTCCGTATATGTATTTGTTTCCATATACGTGTATGTGTGTATATGTAGGTGCGATTTATATACATGTGTGTATACGTATACATATATATGCTTATATACATGTGTGTGTCTACATATACGTTTGTGTGTCTATGATATTTTCTTTATTTCTGAATTGAGGCTTAATTAAAAAATAAAGAGATTATCTATCCACCAATGTGGGGTTGATCACTCATTCCCACCTTCTACACTTAGATGTATATATATATATATATATATATATATATATAAAGTGTGTGTGTGTTTTTATCTATAAATGACACACACAGAGATTTGAGGAATGCGAAAATAAAGGTACACATTATTATTGTATGTTTCCAAATTATGTTACCGGTGAGATTGTACCGTTAAACCAATTCTGTGCGGTATTATCTTTTGTCAAAACTTTGTTTGAAGAAGCAATGTGAACGCAAAATCGTCTTAGGGATGATTTCAACTCAGAACTCGAATACAACTTACTAAATATCCCACTGCAATATTTAGTGGTGAACTTTTAGTAAGAATAGCATACACACAATGCCAGATTTCTGCGCAGTAGAATCAGCCATTCTAGTCAGTATATTTATCGACACCGGCAGGATATGGCCTGAAATTTATCCCGGGGAATATATATGAAGTCATAACGTAAAAATCCCTTAACAAACAGCCAGCGTCCTAATAATAAATCACAATAATTTGGCGTTCGTTTTATGATTCTCTTTCTATCTTATTTGCCGCATAAGTTGTTGAACAAATAGGTTGCCTTCTTAAAGCAGATATTGTCTTTCATTTCATAGATTGTTTTTTTTGGTTTTTGCCTTTCAGTATTACTGTAGATAATATTCTTCATTTGTAACAAATGCTCCTCGTCATTTAAAACGTTTTTCTTTACAGACGGTTTGGAATAATACAGAAAGCGTTGGCGAGTCAGGGAAGAAAAAATACATATGATACATTATTTTCCTTCTGTAAATAGCTTATCTGTTCAAAGAACATTAATATTTCCTCTGCACATATTTCATTATCATAAGTAAGAATCTATTGGCAAATCCCAAGGCATAGTTATACATAAAACGGAATCTATTATCATGAATTTATAGCAAAGTTTAACTAGTTGTATACAAACAAGACATGAATGCATAGATATATTATGCATGCTGATATCTGTAATAAATACGCGGTTATTGTGTGTGAGTGTGCATGACTGAGGATTGAGTGAACAATTTTAAACGTAACAG
Organism: Octopus bimaculoides; assembly: GCF_046866305.1. NCBI lineage: Eukaryota > Metazoa > Mollusca > Cephalopoda > Octopoda > Octopodidae > Octopus > Octopus bimaculoides. The sequence goes on along the minus strand of NC_142930.1, from coordinate 40,860,346 downwards.
TTTGATAATACGGACAGGCAAAGAAGTATAGATAGAAAAAACAAGAAAGTAGAAAAATCAAGAGAGAGAGAGAGAGAGAGAGAGAGAGAGAGAGAGAGAGAGAGAGAGAGAGAGAGAGTGAAGCTGAGTGAAATAGATAAATAGAGACTGAAGTTGAGGGAGATAGATAGACTAAATTATCAGAAACATAAAGACAGAAAAAGCGATGAGAGAAAAAGACAATGTGTGGGAGAAATTTCGGAAAGTTTTCCGAATTTAAAAGCACAGGAGTTGAAATATATACATGAAACGTTACCTACAAGTATATAATGTGTGAGAGCTTATTTATGCGCACACATGTATAAATAGGCACCAATGGTAACAAAAATACATACATATGTCCATAAATACACATAGCGATCATGTTCTTACACACCTATATACATGTTTCCGTAAACGTGTACATACACACATACAACTTAAACACTTATACACGAGCAGACACATTTATTCATATATATATATATATATATATATATATATATCGGTGAAATCTAGTAATCCAAATGTAGGAAGTTTGTAAGCATCAAACATTCCATGGCTTGTAAACTCGGCCTGATGAATAGCTTACCGGAATATCCCTTGTTGGTTAACATCAAAAGATCAGGAAGCTCTGCTGAACGACATGGATCCCAGATTTTACCCATTTAGCGGTCTCAATTTGTGCATAGGCATTCGGCATGGTAGATCGCTAGCCACTACACATTCTTTATTTTCGCTCCTTGTTTTTTTCAGTGTTCCTTTCTGTGGAAGGGCGTAGGGTCGAAACGTTAATGACACTGTCACTTCCCGAGCGTTAAACTAGTACACCTGTTTGTTGTCTGCACCACCAGTATTCGTCTTTTGTCTTTTTTCTTCTGAATTCACCTTATATATATATATATATATATATATATATATATATATATATATATATATATATATGTATTTCATTCATTCACTCATTCTAAGAGGTCTATCTAGATGTGTTTGCATTAATTCTGGCAGAAAGGAAAGAGTCGTATCATTCACAAATCTGGCCAGATGACCTGTCGAGTTAGCCAGAATTGCTGAAGTAACATAGCGAAAGTAAAAAAAAGGAAAACATCCCGCATACCACGGAAGTGGAGACACTTTCCGATGTATCACAAATCGAAGGTCATGTTTTTGCAATTGAAGAACAGGTGGCAACATTCAAACTCAAGTGGTATGATTTTAACATATATTATCTATAAGGAAAATTTCTCTTCCGAGACAATTTCCGTACAAAAAGTGTTTCTACGTTTGTTTGAACATGAACGTGTGGTACAATTGTGTAGCACTATTTTTCCATTAACACTGCTTAATTCTCTCTACTCTGTCCATGTGTATCTGTGTGCGCGCATGCGTATGCCCATGTCATTTATTTCTTAAAATTCGCAACTGTATTTTGTACTTGGTCACAAATCAAGTTTGTATGTTTCTTTTAGTTCTTCAGTTGACTTGGCCTGGTTGTGCTAAGTTTGTAAACATGCCATGATATATGCTTTTACATATGTATGCGAAAGGTTGTATCTATCTGTGTATATACTTATATATATATATATATATATATATATATATATATATGTGTGTGTGTGTATGTATGTATATATATATATATATATATATGTGTGTGTGTGTGTGTGTGTGTGTGTGTGTGTGTGTGTGTGTGTATGTATGTATGTATATATATATATATATGAAAGAAGGTTTGAAAATGCACTTATTTTTAAAAAATATTTATTTACTTAACCGGTTTCACTTTTTTAGAAAAAGATTATCAAAAGTCTTTGAGAATAATAAAAAAATGTTAAAAAACAGTTTGAGTATTAAAATGCATATATACATTCTTTGATGATAAAATATATTTAAAGTATAAAGCTTTGTATGAACTTTGTAGTGTTACATACTGATTGTCACACATTCTCTGATATTAAGGTGAAATTGTTAAAAACAGTGTTAAAAACAGTGTATGAAAATACACATATGGAAAAATACATATACATATACATATTCTCATATATATATATATATATATATATATATATATATATATATATATATATATATATATATATGCGTGGGTGTGGGTGGGTGTGTATGTGTGCGTGTGTGTGTATACGTCTCTGTGTATCTGTGACAGAGAAAACCGAGCATGATCCTGACAAGATAAATGATGGAAGCCAGTGCTTTAAGCCGTCGGTTACACCTTCTGACAGTAATTATTTTCTAATATATAGAGTGAATTACAAATTCGAATGTGTTTACTGCTTTGACATTGGGCATATCACAATGCAATCACTTATCGAACTCCAGCCAACCAGTTTTCCACAGTCTGTTTAATTGAGCATATCGAACACCTATTTATAACTTTTGTGATTTTCTTTTCCTTTCCACATGCAGCACCTATATCTTTCTGTTAACTTTCGATTTGAAACTTACTCTCAGTGTTACGAAAGAAAAGAACCTACTTAGTACAACCGGGAAATGATACATTAAATATCAGTCATATATCGTGGTACGAAATTTATTATACCCCTGTGTTGAGACAAAAAAGAATGATCTTGTTCCTCAGTCATGAATGAACTTTATTAGAAGGACTGACAGAAACATGCATATGGCATATGATGAAGATCCGTAGACACATTTGAATTATATCGTTATGTAGGTGAAATATTTTAATTATTTTCATTCACGGACAATCTAATTAAGGACATTTATCCTTAAATGTGTGTTCTAGTTTAAATGACAGAAATTATTGTTATACATCAGCAAAATTTTGTTTGATCTTTTGAAAATTCCATAATATTGAACACCTATTTAAATCTACATATAGATGGAATACATATCCACCGTCTACTATTTTGAAAAACGGAATGAATGAGATTGGATCTGAATATGATTATCAGAATATCTAACTATTTAGAAATGTTTAACAATGTATCATTCTTGAGTGTAAAAACTAAAATTCCGGTAATGTGATTTTCGTTTTTGTATTTGACTTCATAAATTAATAAACACCCTTCCCAGAATAAAAAAAATAACAACTCAAATAGATGGAAGTGTGTTTAGATGGTGATGGTGATGCATTTCCTGCAACAAACCAATACTTTCATTGCAAGAGAGAGATTTCTTCATGATACAATAGCACGAGCACCTAGATTTTTCTTGTTTTGTGTTTTGTAATTTCTAAGCAACTCTATTGTAATTATTTGTAATATCGATTTTACTTTCCTTTCTTCTTTTCGGTACAAAACTAATTTAATAAAGGAACTGGCTATTGTCGATTTGTTGGCTCTTCTTACAAATGCTAGATCTTGTATTATCGGCCTACATCAGCTAATAATGTGACCCCATTTATATTTCAAAGCTGAACTATATGGGATCAACGCAACGATTTGAAAATGTTTTTACTCTCGATCATTCTTGACTGTCCTACATTTTTGTCTGATATTGACTGATTCCAACATCATTTTTCGAGAAATATTTATCACACGCATAGATTTTAAAATTTCACATTAAATAAGTATCTAAATTTATATTTAGTTTTGTTAGTATTTACATTTTTTCCCATCCACTGTAGATATGACGTTATATCGAATAACTGAAGGGTTAAATAGTCACAAGTCACATGAACTTATATGTTATCGTCATTTTCTTTAGAATTCATAAGAAAAGAATGTGGAATGCAGCAAGATCAAATTTCTGAACAATGCATTAAACTGTGTTCTTCAATGTTGCAGCGAAGTTTACTCTCAACAAACACATAACGAGTTTCAGTTTTCTGGTTAGATTCTAACGTTTATATATATACTAGCAGAAATACCCGGCGTTGCCCGGGTTAAAGAGAATAATGAAATCTAAAAACGCCGTCTAGACTACGCATCATCTTTATATATAGAGATGTATATACACACACGCACCCAAACACACGTATATATATGTATATCAATATAAATATATGAAAGTCAATGAAGTTTCGTAAAAGAAGGTGATCATGTACATACTTTCTTGCTGTTGTGATTATAACACCTCATTGTAAACTATGTTCCTTGTTTTCCCTTGTGGAGCACATCCAGAAAGAATGGTAGCCTCGATAACGTGTGACATCATTTTCTAAATAATGCTCATCTGTTATGTTCAGGTTAAAATTTCATCAACATCAAAAATATATGAATTTTCATGGGAGTTATGGCCGTTATGCAAAGAATATAATTTCCAAATTTCATAAAGATCCATTCAGTACTTTTGACGTAGTTTTGTATAAGAAAACAAATGACTAATGTGTGTGTTTGTGTGCATGTGTATGTGTGTGTGATGGGTGTATATATGTATAGATATCTGTATGCATGTATATATGTATATATGTGTACATATTACATGTACATCTATATATATATTCATCTACACATATGTATACATATACATGTATGTATAGATCTATATATATATACATATACGTGTACATTTATATGTATACATATACATCTCTCTCTCTCTCTCTCTTTCTCTCTTTCTCTCTCTCTCTGAAAGTATCTGTCATTACAGTATCGAAATGGTGTACATATACATGTATATGTATACATATACATCTCTCTCTCTCTCTCTTTCTGTCTCTCTCTTTCTCTCTTTCTCTCTCTGTGAAAGTATCTGTCACTACAGTATCGAAATGTGATTGTTTCAGTTAGTGGAATAGTTTCATTTTTAAAGTGAAAGTATTTGACATGAGTGTTTTTGTTTCACTTTTGACACGTAATACTTAAATAGTGGAGGAGATATTATGTTGCCGTGTGCTCGAACTCTGCAAGAAGTTAATAATTTTTTTTGACTAAAACACAACTGGAACCCTAAGTAAGGCATGTGTAAAATTTGAATGAAATTGGTTGCGTAGTTCTCGAGTTTTAGCGATTCACACAGACAGACAGACAAACAGACACACATTCTCATTTTTATATATATATATATATATATATATATATATATATATATATATATATATATATATATATATATATATATATATATAAAGAGAGAGAGAGTGAGAGAGACTCAATTATTGTAACTTATTCAGGTAAGTCCATAGGCCTGTCTTCTAGAACAAAGATATCTACGCATCTACTTGATGAATTTTCATAAAAGAAATAGAAGCTAAATAGCAATACAATCATCATAAGAGAATTGATTTCCAATTTTGAGACAAGGCCAGCCTTTTCAGGAGAGGGAAAGTCGATTACACTGACCCAGAAAAGATGAAAGTCAAAGTCAACCTGTGCAGTGTTTGAACTATGAACGTAAAAATGCCGCTACGCAAATTATCAGGTATGTTAAAGATTCTGCTATATCACTGCATTATTCAGCCTAACAATGTTAGAAAACAACGGTGAGCACGTTACTCAATGTATTCCTAAATATGCAACGTAAAGTTAGAGATAAAGCGAGGCGGCTTTGGTCGGAATTCTCTTGATAATAGTCATACATGATCAGTGCTAAATATAAAATTCAAGAACAAAATCAACAAAACAAAAAAATCATATGATGTGATCTCCACATAATCTCTATGAGGTTGTCGCTCTGATAAGCGTGTCAACAAAATCTCCCTCAAATCATGCTTTAATATATTATTAGCTGAAGGGTCAAGTTAGTTAATATTCTCTATGATTAACAGAGAGACGGGTTGTTCGTGGCCGTACAGACTTGGGGCTACCATTCCATTTATAAAACATAACCTAAATGTCTAATCTTATACATTTAAAGGAAAGCTGATGAAAGATAAAACAAGTCAAGAATAAAACCCAATAAATAGTTCATGAAAATGTTTCTCAAATTAGAAAATAATTTCTTAGATAGGCATAATGAAAAAAACATGATGGGAGGGCTAAGTCGATAGAAACATCAACAATAGTGATTTGGATGTGAATTTATGTAATCGGCCAGATAGGAAATAAAGTCACACAAGCCGGAAGAAATACTGGTTTCAAAATTTGGCACATGGCAAGGAATTTCGGGGGAGAGGATAAGTCGATTATAAGGGTCCCAGTGTTCAACTGGCTATTTTATTAACCCCGAAAGGATGGAAGGCAATGTCGAACTCAGTACAATTAGAACTAAGTACATTAAGGCGGCCGACATGCCACTAAGCATTTTTACACGGTGTGCTAACGATTCTTCTAGTAGAGGCAGAATAAATAACGCAAAACATTTTGTTCGATGATTTAACGATTATGCTAGCTCATGTACTTCCTCAGATTAATCTAATAGTTCCGGACTTCGAAGAAATATATCATAGCATGTCATAACAAACTACAACAGTAATAACATAAACAGGCAGGAGCAGACTGAAAGAACAAATTGTAGAATAAACAATACAAACACATTGCTTTCTCTTGCCTTGACCTCGCACTTAAAGTATATAATCTTAAATCGAATTATCACTAATCCGATTAAACCTAACAATAACTGCTAGACACACTCTGCTGTGATATAAAAGTGGTTGAATACATATCTTGATGCACTAAATGTATAGACGTTATTTCTAGTCCGCTTCTTCTCTACTTTTTAACTCAACGTTTAATCCCGATTTGGCTGACGAAGTGAAAATTTTAATAAGTCGTCATTAATTATCATCAGCGCCACTATTGTTACTGCTACTGCTGCTGCTGCTGCTGCAACCACTACTACTACTACTACTACTACTACTACTACTACTACTACTACCGTGGCTGTTGCTGGCGGTCGGTAGAATAATAGGAGTAATTTATTTACAGCAATTTAACTGTTTTTAATATGGTGCCTCCCAATGGTAACACCATCGGTGTAATGTTTGTGGGTTTTTTTTTGTAATTTAAATATACACCATCAATTTTATGAGGTTGATGTTACTCGAAAACTTCGAAAGCCTTTCATCTAGTACTGACTAGTACATTGATTTTTCTACTCCAGAGAAAATGAACAGTAAGTGATTAGAATTTAGAACGTAAACAATTCCAGGTAGTACCACAATGCATTCTGTCAGACACTCTAACGTTTCTGAAAGTTGACCGTCTAAACAAGTAGAACAACTACATTACTATTGTGATGGTTGTTGAATATTCGAAATGTTTACTTCGCCTGCAGAAACGACTAACCGCACCCCTTTAGACTTATTGGTATTCTGCCTGAATAATAATAATAATAATAATAATAATAATAATAATAATAATAATATTAATAATAATAATAATAATAATAATAATTATTATTATTATTATTCCACCGAAGTCGACCTTAACTTTCATCTTTTCGGGATTGGTAAAATAAGTATAGTTGAGTGCTAGGATCGATGTAATTGATCCATCACTGCCCTCGAAGTTGTTGGCCTTGTGCCAAAACTTGAAACCTACTACGACTACTACTACTAGAATTAAGGAAAGCTGATATATAATTTGAAACAATTAAACAAAAATGCCAAAGGATACAGAGTAATTCAATGAATAAAATTTTGTGGGCATATGTTGGTAATTTGCAACCATATGGTCATACACGTGCTCTCACGCACGTTTGTATGTATTTGATTGTGCGTGTATGTATGTGTGCATGTCTCTCTCTATTATATACAAACACTAGTAATATTTCCTTCTCGACATGTTCAACTCACTGCAGATAGAAACGAAACGACTTCTGAAAGTGCAGTTTTTTAATTTTTTCATTTGTATTATTTTATAAAAAGAAATACACCCACACACACAAGGTATTCATTATCTACTTTTTCTTTCACTGTAGATTTTCTTCATTTCTTTTAAAGAGAAAATGCACGGCCCGTACACGAACACACACGCGCAAACATATATATATATATATATATATGCTAATGAGGCTGTGACGAGGAAAGAGCAATATGAACTATAGATAAAAAAGAATTGGAACAAAATGTTTAACCTATATAAACATGTAATCTTTGACAGAAGTTTTGAGCTGTGTAACATGAGAAATGTGTGGAGATCCGATGAGGTTGCAACAGAAAAGGCCGGTTTTGTCACATTGTCTCTAAATTAAGTAATTGTCTGACGAATACATACGGATAAAAACGCTCATTCAATGCTTACGAAACTCCATTTAGCAATGAAAGGGAAGACCCTTGTTCGAACATGAAGAGGGATGAAGTTAATTTAACTTCGTTCTATTATATATATTTTACCTTCTTAAGATTGAACAGTTTAATGTAAGCTCTGCAACTAAGATTTAGATCTTAAGTAAACAGTGATTATACATAATGGTGCTCTAAATCTCATATATTCTAACGTAAAGATTGGCATGCTGCTAACAACAATCTTCATTAATCTGATTTTTCAACCAATTTCCAACAGAATATCTATCGTCTCCATGACGTTCACCAAAAATACCCTTCTGGTACTTCCATATATTGTATCTCTACCAAAACAATTTTTAACACTTCCTTTGTATTGTGTCGAAAAAACCAACAATTCTACAATATGACGAATCACGCTCACCAACACTTTATCAGCTTTGTCACGTCATGCGATGTGTATCGAAAGATTAACGTAATCAGCAATTTAGTTAACTGTCGTTTTATATATCCACACACACACATATCTATCTATCTATCTATCTATCTATCTATCTATCTATCTATCTATCTATCTATCTATCTATCGCTATCTATCTATATATCTATCTATCTATCTATCTATCTATAAGGAACCTGGCATGGGTGGGGCCCTGATCAATTTAGATCAATCGAAAGCTTTCGATAGGGTAGACCATCAATACTTGGAGGCTGTCCTCATAGCAGCCGGCTTCGGTCCCATTTTCCGCGGCTGGATTGCTGCCTTGTACAGAGGCATCCGTTCGGTAGTTCGCGTCAATGGGCATCTATCAAGACCCTTCGACATTGCACGTTCGGTCCGTCAGGGATGCCCCCTCTCGTCGCTTCTGTACGTGTTGACTCTCGAGCCACTACTGCGGAAGCTGGCGACGCTGAGGGGCATCCCGCGAGAGTTGGGATGCGGGACGAGCGTGTCGTCATACGCGGACGACGTCACCGTCATAGTGTCTAGCCAAAAGCACATCGAGCTTGTCGGCGAGACACTGAGAGAATACGAAGCGGTAACGGGAGCGAAAATCAACCGGGATAAGTCAGTGGGCTTGCGGCTCGGCACCTGGAGAAGCAACCCCATGCCGTCAAGTAGCGCCTCCGTCGTGGGACGTTGGACTGACGGTCCGGTTGAGATGCTCGGGGTCTGGTTTGGTCCAGACCTCCAAACGGAGAAGAACTGGGACGAGATAACGAGAAGGGTGGCCACTCTAGCCCGGCAATGGGCCGAGAGGAAGCTTTC
>NC_142930.1:40810975-40845975 GCF_046866305.1 Octopus bimaculoides | reverse complement strand
TTGTACTGCCCCTCTGCTAAGCTGAAATTGTTGTAATATTATGATTCCCGTTTGCGTCTGATGTCAGATAGCACGTGCTGTTACAAAATGATAGTCATCTATGAATACGGACGCCATTATTTACAATGCGATATCAATTGTGGACATTTCTCGATAGCTATAGAACATTCGAGACGGACCATATCTCCCTCATCCTTTTAATTTACATTGATCAAAACGTCTATTTAAAGTCAAGCAAGTTATATCTGTGAAAATAACCTGTGTATTACTTGCATTAGCGTTATGGACACCAAAGTAATTATGAGCAATCTAGAAACACGTTTGAATTTAAAATTTGAAATATGTGTGCATAATGTTTCTTCCGATCTTCTACAATTTTCGGTGATATCTCTTCTTTGAAAAATACCCGTGAGATAGGAGAAACTTATTTGATGTTTGCAAAGTAGCGGAGATATTTGTTCTCGAATGAAACACTGAGAACAAATATTTCGATCACCTGGAAAATATCATATGTAATGTCGGATGAGTAACAGTATATTTCTAAGTATTTCGTTTCGAAATTCATTGTTCCACTAATTCAATTATACAATTATTTATGGGATTCTTTCAAGCAGTCACTCTTTCACAGGCTCATTGCTTTAAACACTGATTGCTTAACACTTGCCTTCATTCATTTTATACAGTCATTCCTTTAAACACAAAATGGCTCACTCCCTCACATAATACATAAATGCATGCACACATTTATTCATACGTACATACATACATACATACATACATACATACATACATACATACATGCGTACAATCACTGGTTCAGTTACCCATTCAATCGTTCACACATACAAGCTGCTGAATTTCTACACATCTTGACATATTATACGTCAATATTGTTCGTCACACAATTTTCACTCGATCGATCGATCTTTAGTTGGAACCCTCCAGTAATTTTACATTCACATTCTCTATCGATTTATGATACTACAAAATGATTGATTAATTCTGCTTCTGCTTCATTTGCTCTCCCTTGGGGATGAAACTGTCTGTTTGGAATGCATCAGTGCACGCATATGTAAAACAATGTGTTGCAGCTAATCTGGACAATATCATTGAGTTTATTGAATGTCATTATCGAATCAAGTATCTAATTTATATTTGGGTGCCAGCTGTGTCGTAACTGTTCCGTAGACCAGTAGTAAGCTTCAGTGAAACTACTCGCAATACAGTTTCGATTCACAGTGGACATCATTGCAACTATTCCAATAATTTATAAATGTTCTCTTTGTGAACGTCTATATATAGCTTGATAAGTTCACTATAAACTTTGAAGTGTACGTTAACGAGACTTAATTATTATGAAGACAATATTTTATGAATGTATATATTTTACACTTTATTGGAGACCTGAATCACTCCAAAGTTACGTTTTCATACATCTTTGTTTCCATAATAAATTCTCCTACATCAGGAGCATGCGTATATACATTATTCCCACACACTGCACTTGCATACACTACCTAATTACTATGTCAATAATGTACGAAATTATTTCTTGAAAGTCTGCTATTGGTGCAAATTTCAATTGAATATGTTTCCAGCTGATCTGATTTAATGCCTTGCTCCCTTATCAGCCATACCTCTACAGTGGACTTTCGAGAAGTAACATTCAAGATGTACCGCACTGTGTTTTTGAAACATAGTGTTTGCAGGACGGTGAGATGTGATATGCGGTTTATTGAAACTGCTATTCTCATATCTCTAGCAGTGACCTGGAAGCCTATTTCTTGATTAAGCTAATCTAATTCAATCAGACGGTCAGATTGGATAAATCGTTTAGCAGTCGTTGAAGTCCCAGTATCAAATAATACTATTCCAAATTTGATTCTACTAATAGTAATAAGTACCTGCTCATATAAATACGGAATCTATATATGTAGAACCGTATGTTAATATGCAGACACGCACGCACACACACATATACCCCCATACATACAACACACATGACTCTCTTTGTCTGTATGTGGATTATTCTAAGATAAACAAAATGGCGATGGAATGCATAGGCATTTCATCAAGCAGGTATGGATGAACGAAATGCATACATGCAGTTGGTATCTCCTGTCCTTCATCCGTATTGAAATGGAAAGAAAAAGAGTTGACATTCTCTATATCGGTACAACTGCCAGTAACTGATACGGAAGCGAATCAATGTGAGAGTGAACTAGAAAGCAAGAGCTAGTTTCAGAGAGGCAATTAGAAATAGACTGAGAATTAAGAAATAAGCAGAAATAAAAGCTTATTAAGGGGAAGGGTAAATACGATTGCGAGTTCCAAAGCAAAAATAAATGTTTTAAGAGGTGACGAGAGCATACAGAAAATCGCTTATTAGAAAATTCTAATTTTGGAAGCAATGTCGTTGATTACACTTTCTTGAGTGCGGATTCATAGTGTGTAGAAAAGACGTTACACTGAAGTAGATGACGACGGTGCGGCATGGCTCCACTGCAACAATGTAACATTTTACATTGTATTCTGCCACACTTTTTGAAATACTGCATTTCCTAAATTTGTTATTGTTCTTCTGGCTATTACTTTTGTGTTATTTTTTGGCAATTCCAGTTTTTGTTCAGTCCACGATTAACCACACTACTAAAATAAAATAAAAAGTTCTATTCGAAGCATGAACTCTTCTAATCATATTTGAAGCTGATGCCTACAAAATTTAACTATAAGAGGTTGCGATACGCGCAAGTTCTGTTTCATATTCCTCACAGATCAAGCGACAGTATGCAGGATACCACATTCGGCAATGCCTAGTGGGAAAGATGCCAAGTGAATTCTGTGATATAATTCAGTATAACATACTTAATTTATTCGCTGTGTCTAATCAAGTTGTGTATCATGTATGTTCAGTTAGTCAAGGTTTAAACAGTCATCGATTGATACAAGAGAATCTGACAGATTTCATTGAAGCTTACAGATTGTATGATTCAATTTATCAATGTAGATGCTAAATGAACCGCATAATACATATGAGTTACGTGTGCATGTAATTACCTAAATTAATATGTCTGTTCTGTTATGTTTACGAAAATATGCATATATGTTTGAACAGCATCAGTATTTACTGTCTAAATGAGAATATACATTATAGTTCAGCATGTAACAAAATTTCTCTCTATACAATGAGACAGAGAATCAGCCGCTTCCGATATATATATATATATATATATATATTTATACCAACATTACTGCATATATATGTATATATGTGTATATATATATATATATATATATGTATAGTTAGATATACACATGTATATATATATATATATATATATATATATATATATATATATATATATATATATATATATATATATGTGTGTGTGTGTGTGTGTGTGTGTGTGTGTGTGTGAATATAAATGAATATATGCGTCTCTGTGTGTGTCTGTGTTGTTGATATAACTGCATAAGTTGTGTATATATGTATGTTTGTAAAAGTTACCGTTTGAAATATATTTATCATCTAATTTGTTGCTCTCGCCTAGGCAACACATTGTAAACTTGGAATCGTTGACAATCTGTGCTTGTATATTCCTTATTTAGATATAGTCTGCTGATTAGAATATTCGTGTTTACATATGTGAAATTATGAGGAAGATAGAGCGGGGTTCATGAATGTTGTAGCATCAGTCTTGGTGAAAATATCGGAAGTTTACAAGTTCAACAACACAGATAATAATAATATTAACAAAATCAGCATTAGAAGAACAGAATTTTCAACACTTGTTCTCCGCCTGTTTAAAATTGCCGATTTTCAAAGTAATATTTTATTTTTAATCTGCCGAAGTCAACTTTGCCTTTCATCCTTTCACGGGGTCGATAAAATAACTACCATTTGAGCACTGAATTCGATAAAAATCGATTGACCCACATCCCACGAACTCGTTGACTTTTATCCTTTCGGGGTCGATGAAATAACTACTAGATGAGCATACGAACTTGCTACCTGTCAACCTTTCTGAGTCGATGAAATAATTAGCACTTGAGCACGGAGTCGATGTAATCCACTTACTCACACCCCACGAACTTTCGAATTTTGTACCAAAATTTAAAACCAATATTTTTTCTCTTGAAGGACAATACTATAACAAAAGGGATATTCTGTCATATGCTGTCCAGCGACAAGTCAATGATCGATGTTTACAACAGTTCACAACCAGATTAATAATTGCATCGATCATATTAAACTCTACTTTATACATTGACTACAATCACATTTCATCTACAAGAAAAAACATACGTTATATATCTGTGTGTCTCTGAGGGTATATATATGTCTGTGTATAGGTATATATATATATATATATATATATATATATATATATATATATGTATGTATGTGTGTGTACATTATTTACATTATTTACATTTGACGGATATATGTGTGTATTTGCTTATAGGTTTATAAATGCATACACATGCACACACGTACGTGTATTTGTGTGTGTTCTGTATTAAATTTCAATGAAATTTAACTTCGTATTCATGCACTCTAAGACGATAACATAAAATACGAATCAAGTGCTCAGTCGTTGTAATCGAGTAACTTCCTCTCCTAAAATAGTTCTAATTCTGCCTTAATTAAAAATTACCATGCCCAGCCGAGTTTGTTTATGATCGGACACAATATGTAAATTATTAATTAGATGTTTCCGGGAGAATGTCCTAGGTAGTCAAAACGAAGCAGAAATGTTTGATTTCACGGGTAATGTCGGTTATGTATTTATCCTTAATATATCTTTACTATACTTAAATGTCTTAAATGGATCAATGCAAAATTTTCGAAACTACATTGTCCACACTGTAGTTTTGAAAATTTAGGATACCAAAGATTCCTCTGGACAATGTTGTTTACATAAATGACATGTACAATTTCTGTAATTTTAAACATTGAAATGCCCTATGGAAAGCATGCATGAATTAAGAAGATAATTAATCGCGGAAGCTCTTTCGACCAGCTTCATATATTATTCTCTAAGCTTAGAGGAAGTAATTAAATAGATCTCGTAGTACTCTGTCACACTGTATTCCCGCTATAGCAGGAAGAGATTAAACGTCAGCTCTACTGGATTCCCGGCAAGCCGGTAATGAACAACACACTTAGAAAAACAAGAGGCAGTCATTCGGTCAATAAGTTTGCCTGCAGTAATTGATCTCTAAATGCAACTACTTAATTTTTTGGCTCGGAAGCCCAGGTAGAGGGTAAAGTTACACACAGAAGCTCAGGTCTGAGATGATTAAGAAGAAAATGATTTTTGAATAATAGAAGAATATTAAACATTCGTACACTTTGTGATACAGAACGACATTAATAATGATATCTACACATTTTATACACATGTTTTTAACACAGGTACACACACACACACACACACAATCACAGTTATGTTGGCTTCTCTTTCTTTTCATTATATTTTTATACCTGGGAGAAAATAACATCATTACTTAGATGTTTCTCATAGCCTAGTAACTGTTTCACTACATATTTAACTGTGAGAAGACAATGGTATATCTGTAATTCTGAGCTGTTATAAGCAATTCTGTTCACAGATATCAGTGTTGTTGATGGTTTCACACGCTCTAAGAAAACACGCATACTCTAACAGTCAGACAAACCACACATATATGTTTGTATACACACACACACACTGGTTTTCTTCCATCAAATTCCGTTCGCAAAACATTAGCCAAGAGTAACCTGTAATAAAAACAACTACAGAAATTTCCATAAAGCGGGATGAAACGTGGGACCAAATAACTGAAAAGTAAACTAATTCATTCTGTTATTAGCTACAAAGGCTTACATAAAACAACATTAAAGTGCATGCAACAACATAAAAGACAACACAAGACGAGACAAAGGGTTATCATCGTGTAAACAATAAATAATATATAAAAAATAAACAAAATAAAACTCCCAAAAGAGAGGCGCTTTAAAGGTCCTCGTGGAAAACCCCACAAAAGCCGCGGGTGCCTGATCAACAGGGCAAAAGCTCTTCTTTCATTTCGTCACGGGTGACATTCCTTCAAAATTCGCCAAACATTCAACAAACTTTCTAGAAGGCAACATTTCCCTTTCCACCCTCTATTTCCTTTCCAAGTAAAACTTGAAAAACTTGATGAGGCCTTGACTAAAGAGGAAAGTATCTGACTTGAGCCCTTTCAGACCAGTCCACCATACTACCTCTTTTGCATCAGCGACCAGACAAATAAAAACTACCTGCCCTGCTGGCCGCGAAATATTTTTCCACGAATGTTTCGGACCCGAAAGTTCCGGACAGCCAATCAGAGCTCAACTATTAAATTAGTTTATGAGGGCATAACAAGTGATGGGTGATAAGACAAGGTCACTTGGGTAAGCAATGTTTATGCTTCTTCTCTCTTTTAAGAATACTCATTGTTCCTATTCTTACCACGGCTGCCTCTACGTAGTTATTCTTGTTGTTTACTTTGTAAAAATACCAACTTCGTTATCCACCTTCTCTATATGTAGCGTATGAGGTGGAGGTTGTCGCGAATAGTTCTGTTCGGGATGGCGCATATTTGCGCCTCGCAAACAAGCTTGTCCACGAGAAATGCCAACTGCTTGGCTAACACCTTGGTCAACATCTTCAACTTTGCATTGAGCAGAACGATGGGCCTGAACATTTCTATAACGTCCTTCTTTTTTACGTCATTTCTCAGCAGCGCCACCGCCCCTCGACAGACAAAAGTGGGAATTCTCCCATTCTGCTGCCAGTTGCAGTAAACGCCTGTTACGATGCTCGCAAATAAGTCTGGTTTGAAATATAAAGCTTGTAGGGCATACCATCGAAACCCGGCGATCTGCCTCTCGTGCAGTTCTTCATCGTTTCCTCTATATCCATGGCTGTTATAAGCCTTTCACGCACTCCGCCTCGCTTTGCCCTGTTATCCGTCCTACCATTCGTCTCGAACAATCGAGCCATGTGCTGCTGAAAGGTCGCACACATCTGTTTGAGTTCGAGCACCTGGGAAGTAAGTTAATTATCTAGAACTTGTCCTACACGTTGCTGTTTTCAATGCTAGCAGTTCAGTAAAATATGACATGTCTATGGTTCTGAGCTATACTATAAAGCCCAATAAGACATACATTACAATGCCTTCGTACTATGTTCTGTTCTTTCAGTTCATGTTTTCATTATTATATTTGAAAGTACTCGCGAAGTACTGTTTCCAAACTCTTTTGCTATGAACACAACAATTTCACTGTTCATCGATGTCTAAAGGCAATACAAATGAAATACTGGAGAATATAAGGGATAACACACTCTCCTTAAAATTCGAAACGAAATTAGAAAATCATTTTTATACCGAAATAATTAACAAAAATTATATCCAAATAAGTATATATTATTCTAGCTCAACGCACATATACGCACACATGCGCATGCATGCTTTCCATAAACAACTTTTTATATTCACTGACAAAGGGTTCATACTATTTCAGTGTACAAACACATAACAGTAAGCAAATGATAGCCTTCAACATACAAGAATTTAAGCAACTCATATTATAAGCCTTAAAAACAGTGACCTACATTTTACTCCTCCCACGTGTTCTGTATGTATGTAGTCTAACACCGCTAATATCCAAACTTAGCTTATAGCCGTACTTTATCTTATATCAATTGACATTATTTCAAAAAGATTAGGGCGCTTAACATAAGTTACGTTCTATTCTTAACCTTCCTGCACGAAACTAGTATCGCTGACCAGCGATCTAACTAGAAGAAAAAAAAATTCTATTTCATATCATTATTTTCATTATTACAACATACGATAGTATTGCGTTATGTAAATACCATAGAAATAGAGAAATGGCAAACAATAAAAGAAATTTTCCAAATAATTACTATCCTGATAATTTTAGTATCTTAGTATTTTATGATTAGCTTTGTATATACATATATCCAACCATTTCTCGCTCTTTCGCCCGTTATCAATTTTTCTTAGCCATCTATCTGTCTACATACAATAATATACAGATACGTAAAATTCATAGAATGCAGGCAATAAGCATATATATGCACACATATGTTTATAAATGTATAAAAAATATCACGCATATACACAGTATGTAAGCACATGCATATGCGCACACACACACACACACACGAAATATAAAAATATATGACTGTCTATGTATATACGCATGCAAACGTGTATATGTTTATATTAAATGTGCATGTGTGTGTATGCATGCGTGTATAGCAAAACTCACCACATAATGAGTCTTGTGATGACCATGCTTAATAAGCCGGTAACTGAATAACGGCTTACAAAAGAAAACGTTAAGCAGTGGAAATGTTGCTGTCTTTAATTACAATGCAAAAAAAAAAACGATTCTACTTTAGTAACTGTACTTTGAGTGCAACATATATATGTATATATATATATATATATATATATATATATATATATATATATATATATATATATATGCCTGAATTATTATCTCGATGCCCTGTCACAAGTATTAGTTAACGTATCACCCGGTACGCTCGATAAGGAAACCACAAGATTATGCGTCATTACGTCTCACCCAATAACATTAGGATATAATATTCAATCTCTGTAAATTTTGCCTTTCATCTTCACAATGTTAAGACACTATGTTTCAGACAAAAAGATAATAATAATAATAATGCTTCATTGGAAACTGCGTCAACTGGGGCTAGAAAAGCAAAACGTAGTATGAGAACGAACCAAAGAGAGTGGCGGAGTCGCAGACTTGCAAAACACCTCTCAGGCTTCTCAATCCAAAGAGATCAGGTGCTAGAGAGTAACACACCGAGCCCCCTTGAACCCCGAGAATATAGTTAAATGTAACCCATATAAGAAGGAAATAGCCAGGCTATGGAAAATGAAAAAGTTAGTGCCAATTATTGTTGGGTCCTAAGGGACAGTATCAGAAGGCATCAAGAGGAATATAAAGGGAATCGGAATAGAGTGCTTAATAGAACTGTTACAAAAGGTTTGCTTCTTTGTCACTGCGAAAATAATAAGGAAAGTATTAGATAGTTGAAAAGAACAGATAGCGTAGCCCCATAGGTTGCAGGCAGTGAGCCTGCTATGAATGCAAAACTCTAGTGGTTCCTACAAAACATGAGGTAAAAAGGAACGATAATAATAATCATAATAATTTCTGGAGTCGATGATGGTGATTGCCAAGCTGGTGCTCCAGCATGCTTATACTCTAATGATTATTGTCTCCACTGAATATTTACTTTATACAAGAATTCCAACATGAGAAAATACAGAAATTTTCGATTGTTAATGTGCTCGTTTATAAAATTGATCTTTCGACTGAATTTCTCGTGATGTACAAATATCCGGCATTATCCATCATATCTGGAGAGAAGATCTATTTCGTATTTTTGAAAGAGTTTCCTTAAAACATCACCCCAAACTCATCATCAATGTTCTTGTTAACTAGTGTTGTACCCGCATTCTTATCTTCGTTTGTATCAATATTTTATCCTTGACTTGAAAGTACTTTCTACCCTATATCACATCTTGACATTAATATCATTTCATTGTTCTCATAGAATAAATGGAAAACAATATTGTTTTTTTTTTCCTTTCACCATTGTCTTGATTTCTTGTTAAAAATAAACCGAAAAATACATCATACATCGAATCACTATTGATATTTTGAGGAGATAAACTGTTGTTCAGTTCAATCATATCATTGATTAGTAAGGCTATTTCTAATTAACTTAACAATTAATGACATACATGTGATTTATTATTTCAGTGCTTACACTGAAGTGATAGCAAAAGCAGATATTCTATTTCTTGTAACAGAATCACCTTTTGTCATTAATAGAATACCGATAAATTTCATTTAAATAATAACAACCAAAGAATGTTGTATTGGTGGCTGTGTACGTGTTCACATTAATCACGAACGTTCTTCCATAGAAGTTATTTTGTTGCCTTGAAAGAGAATTGTGTTTATAATGTTTTTAACTACGTATACGTATTCCTTTTAAATGCTTATATGTTATATATATATATATATATATATATATATATATATATATATATATATATATATATTGCTTTTAGGTGCCTACACATCTCTTCCAGTGTCTATATATGCCCTTTAACAATCTAGATGTACTGAGGGTAATTATATTGTCCGTAACTCTCTGTATATAATTAGGTGTCCCTATATTGTCGTTAATTTTCTATACATTGTGCATTTCGGTTCACAAATTGTGGCTAACAACCTATATATTGTCACTAATAGTTTATATATTGTAACAGTTTGTATATTCTTTATAACGTAGGCGCAAGAGTGAATGTGTGGTAAGAAGATTGCGTGTCATTTTAGGTGTCTTCTACTGTAGCTTTGGGCCGATTAAAGACTTCTGAGTGGTTTTGGTGGACGGAAACGGAAAGAATCCCGTGGTATAATATATATATATATATGTGTGTGTGTGTGTGTGTGTGTGTGTGTGTGTGTGTGTGTGTGTGTGTGTGTGTATGTGTGTGTGTGTGTGTGTGTGTATATGTGTGTATTTGTATGTCAGAGTTCCTGTCCCCCACCATCGTGTGATAACGTATGTTGGTGTGTTTACGTCCCCTTAACGGTTCTGAAAAAGAGACCGATATAATAAGTACATGGCTTACAAAAATAAGTCCTGGGGTCGATTTGTTCGACTAAAAAGTGATGCTCCAGCATAGACGCAATAATGGAATAATTATTTACATATTCTCATTAACTAATATATTCGTTTAACTAGATATTGCCTTTAACTGCCAATAGCCTGCATTTAACTGTCTCGTTATTACTTATATCTGTATATATTGTTATGATAAAAGAATAGAAAGGACGGCTTAAGTAATAGATATTGTGCAGTGATAATTTTTGTAGGAGCATAGTCAGTAGAAGATGGAATGATCCCATGAAGCTTTCAGAGCCTTGGAGATCAGTGGAAAGGAAGATATATTCAGGCATCACCTGACGGCATGTGCAGATGTTTGGACTTCCTTAAAAAGATCCAAACTCTGGTGGTGGTTGGGGTGATGATAATTTTAAGAATATACAAGTAGATTCCTTGCTTGTACAAAGTTTTAGAGAATTTAATAAATCATCTTTGTTTGAAATTCGATAGAACATCGGAAACGTGAGGTGAAATCCCTCAACTATTTGTTTTAAATTCATTGGAATATACAAATCTATAAACAGTGTTTTCTACAATTTAAGAAAAACGTCGAGGTAAATGCTAGAAAGAAAAAAGAAACTTCAGCAATACACTTATAAACTGTAACTGAAACCCTTTTCAGCCATAAGTTCTATTAACTTCAGAGTTGTAAATTATTGTGAATGCAAGTTTTTTCTCTGAAAATGTGTATAGAAACTAAAACCATTACACCCCAGGAGAGCTACCTGAAATATTTAAAGATGAACCAAAATATACGATAGATTTATGAATAACTGTATTTATTTTGTACTGCCAAAATATATTGGTACATCTCACCAATCTCGTTATTGGCATACTTCTACAGCGTGTTTTTGATATGTTCGTTAGTCTTAGAGTTCACCTAACAAATTCCTAACACATTTTAAGGTATGTGCTTGATTTTGGGGCCTATGCGTAAAATGATTGAGATTTATTACTACATCGGCGATAAAATGCGCACCAATATATTGCGGGTGCAATTAGATCAGGCAAAATTTCCTCTATCAAATTTATCCATTCTTCGAAAATGAAAAATAAATTTTACAAAAAACTTCTGAATCGATTTTTCTACGAATTCAATTCTCTCATTAATCAAATTATAATGACCGTAAAAAAATCAGGTAATGAAAAAAATCTCTGCAAAATTTGAAGTTGACATTTACACGGATTTCAAAGTGATTTATCCAATGTTAAGGCAATTAAATATGAGATACAATGTTTGCATAGTATCGATCGGGAAACGTCGAAGTTGGAGATAAACCTTTTTTCTTTCTGATACTAAACCTCACAAAGAGAATTTCTGACAAGGCAACAGATATATCACCCTACTTAAAATTCTTAAAAGAAAAATATGGAATTTAGCCAATCACTTCAATATTAACTTAGACTCAAGATTCTAACGAAGTATTCAGATATACTTTATTTGTAACAATTGATTAGAGCTGCCGCTTCCAAGCCATCAGTGATATTCCTTTTGAGAAAGTTACATCACAGAACTACTTAAGGAATAGGGAACCTTATGCTTCAAACATATCTGTTGTTAGTTCATAACAAGAATGAACACAAACGTTTCAGCAGTACAACTTCTTATCTTTCATCAGATATAACTGTTCACTTACAATCATGAACATTGGATGAAACTTTGCGCTTCATTCTAAGAAATTCTGTGTGATTTACTACTAAATACAAAACATGCACTAGTGTTTAAAGTTATACCGACACTTGTTCAGAATACAGTTGAACGGCAAACGAATACTTTTAAAAACTGTGCCGTTAATTTCGCTGAATATGCACTTACTATTGTTCATGTACATGTTAAGACCTCCAGTACATGGGCTGGTATGACATATCTAATTGTCATATTATCAAGAAGATAGACTTATTTCCTTATATTAATGTAGCTTATTAGCAATGAATAATCTGAAACCTTTCAACTTGCAAATTTCTCCGGATACAGTATATCTCTAGCTCTGTCTATCTACATATAAATAAATAAATACCTTATGGATATGCATCTATATATTAGCCAATATAAATTGACCAAAGTATGACAATACCGCAACATTTAAATTCAATCGTCCTTTACTTTAAGTGTAGAAATAGGCTGTAAATTCAATTATATATACGCATACAAATATATACACATTACTAGAGGACCGTCGATTCTCTTGAAATCTTCCACCCTCTTAAAAAGTGGATGTCTAACAGCAGCATTCTCAGTAATTATGTTTGATGAAAATGATGATTTTCTTACCGATAAACTGACAAGGCAGATGTACTTCTTCTGGCTTAAACGGCTACAGATAACAGGTGCTGGTTAAACATAAGTCTGCCTTTACGCACACACTCACACACATATACAAACACATGCAAATACGCACAACGGCACATAAATATACACACGCACAGACATAAAAACGTATACATACACATATAAACATAACAGCATATACCATATATCAACGTGTATGTATATATTTATATATAACCGTGTATATATCTATGAATAACCAAACACAGTACATATATACAAAAGAACAGATATGTCTATATGTATCTGTGTGTGTGAGTGTATTCATAATACTTTAAACATGTCGAGGACATAGATGCCTCGCTCAAAAATAAAATAAAATAAAATAAATTAGAAAGACATAAATATAAAATATGAGCAACCTAGAAGAACCTCATATTTAATTCTACATTGCACTATGTAAAACACAATGAAAATCTATTTTTGATATTCAACGTGGTATCGTCATATTGATTATGTTAGTGAAACGGCTATTTTCACTTTAAAACTATACGTTTCGTCGTCATTATTCATACTATACATTTCATTTACATTTCTAATATAATTGTTATTATTGTTTTCTTTATAATTTCAATTTTCTATTACGCCCAATTTGCACCATTTGTTCAAGCTGAGCGACAGAATCAAGAATTCCCATTTGATTTTCATATATTTTGATTTAGTTATTTGTTTGTTTTCTCCATAATTTCAACTTAAAATTCCCTATTGTGCTTGATAAAGGAAACTTTTAGCTCAAAAGATGCAAAGGAACACGTGAATCACTATATGTATATATTCATATCCACATGAGTATCAATGTACACGACCGTATATAAATATATATAGACATGACTTCATATATATATATATATATATATATATGTATATATATATATATATATATATATATATATATATATATATATGTGTGTGTGTATTTGGGTGTGTGTGTGTGTGTGTATGAATATTAGAATATATATATATACAGATGTGAGTATGCATATTCATGTGTGTATGAATATGCACATGTTTATATACATTCACGACTGTATACAAATATATGTACACATGACTTCATATTCGTGCACACACATACAGACACACACACACACACACACACACACACACACACACACACACACACGAACGTGTGTCTCAGAACGTGTTTTGTATATATATTTGTGAATTTTGTGTATTCACACAGTAACTGTTGCTTTATGCATGTACGTGTGTATATGTAGGTCTTTCTTTTCACTAGAGTGAGAGAGATATCTGGAATTTGAAAGAAAATACACTTAGAATGTTCTCATATTTATAAGAATATTAAAGCGATTGTTTCCACTTTTTATTGGTTCAGAAAAGGTCACATTAGCACAGAATTTATTTTTCTCTAAGGAATCTCAATACCAATGATATATATACATACATACATACATACATACATATATATATATATATATATATATATATATATATATATGGTGACTAAATATTTACATATATACATGCATTTATAAAGATAAATGTTGAAACGAGTGTCTCTGTGTATATCTGTATAAGTATGCTCTCTGTTTCTGTAAATACACACACACACGCACATAGACGTGCACGTATATGCAGATGCGTATGTGCATGCTTCTACGTATTTACAAAGACGTGTGTGTCCTTTATATTTATACCTACCCATATATATATATATATATATATATATATGAGAGTGAGAGAATTTCCTCAAAGAATCATGCAACATGTTTCTTAGAAGTATAGGCACAATATCTACTCATAAAATATCGTTTCGATCATGGTATTTATCTAGTTTCGTCTAGAACGAGCATGCTGCTATTTCATTTTCATGGGCATCGTCATATGTTCCGTCAGGGCGTTTTGTACGATGTACCGTATCACTAACTCCATATTGGATTTCGGACTCGGATCTCGTAAACTCGTAAAATTGTCAAGAGAGACAATTTTACTGGTAATCCATCTCGCGGATCTTGTTTCTTGTGAGCCATTTCTTCCTCCAGGTATTTTCTGCCATCTATTCAGAGTGGCTTCCGCGGACGTTACGGTTACTCTTTTACTCTTTTACTTGTTTCAGTCTTTTGACTGTGCCCATGTTGGAGCACCACCTTTAGTCGAGCAAATCGACCCCAGGACTTATTCTTTGGAAGCCTAGTACTTATTCTATTGGTCTCTTTTTGCCGAACCGCTAAGTTACGGGACATAAACACACCAGCATCGGTTGTCAAGCGATGTTGGGGGGACAAACACAGACACACATACACACACACACACACACACACACACATATATATATATATATATATATATATATATATATATACATACATACACGACGGGCTTCTTTCAGTTTCCGTCTGCCAAATCCACTCACAAGGCTTTGGTCGACCCGAGGCTATAGTAGAAAACACTTGCCCAAGATGCCACGCAGTAGGACTGAACCCGGGACCATGTGGTTGGTAAGTAAACTACGTACCACACAGCCACTCCTACGTCTATGTAAACTTTTATTTATCTTAATATTTGTTATCTCTATTATTCAAACATATTATTCAAATATATGATTCAAATCTATTATTCAAATATATTTCATTACCATTTGTATCACAATACAACATTTTCCATAATTTTACTTTTGGTTCCATGGAAAGATGTAAAATATCCTATATGTCACTCAGGTGATGGATACTTATCATAGCGTCAAGTTAACTAGAATTGAATGAAACATCTTGAAGTGATAGGCAGCCCTTGAACTGATTAGCTGTAATATCGTTATACTCTGTGTGGTTATGATACGAAATATATGGAAACGTGATTACATTTAGAATTTTCGTCTTTTATTTTCATGCTTGAAAATGCATACCTTTTGAAAAGGACAATTGCATATCCATTCTTCAGTTATTATTATCATCAACATCATAATCCATTAGTATCACCACCATTGTCATCATCGTTATGAATATATGCCAAGGCCTCAATGAATTTTCTTAGTGTTTAATCGCTTACATGAAGTGTGTGTGCAAGTTTTAATACATGCAAACATTGAACTCTCTTTCCATCGAGTTAATTATACGAGACGAATAACCTAAAACAATAGACTCATATGAATGGGTTACTACAAACAACAGATATCCACTCGAAAATTTCAAGAAGGACATTCTGGATTTGACGGAAACAAATGTCAAATATGTGAACAGCACAAAGAACGCTCAAATGTTAGCCATATATCTACAAAGACGAAGTAGATATATGGAATTTATTTTACCCCATAAAAGTAATTCCTAACGAGCCACATCACTTTCTCCACGACTGAAAAGGAAAATAAAGTCACTAACAGAGCAGCAAATACTAGTCAATATCGAGTCAATAACATAACCATAAAACATCCAAAATATTCGACTGCGAGCTCTTGTAATACAAAACAAAACTTCTGCAGCTGTGAAGAATTCCTCGCCTTTATATATCAGCAAACATACTCGTCAGCCTATAAAAACTGAACTAGTGAGTTACATGAAGTTCCGCATACAAATCAATAATCATATCCATAAAACAAATGTGTATCAATTATGAGTTAGATTGCACGCGTCCCAGATAATCATGCATACACAATTACAAAAATTGATAAATCTGACGTTTGCTCATACATCACTAAATATATCTTCCTAAAATAACAAGATGTCGCGAATTTCCATGCAGCGATCAAATATAATTCCATACAAAGAATAATGCATGCTATAAATTTTATTTTTTGCATTAATAAACATATACAGATAAAAAGAAACATTGCATCTCGGATCTTATTTTAATTAAGCATGCAAAACATAATTTCCCAAAAATTTCCATCTTATTATATACATTTGGGCTTAAGTCGCAATATATCCAACGGTGATAACGGACGAATTTATAAAAAAACGAGAGACCATTAATACTCCCTTCCCCAACAAAAAAAAAAAAAGACTAGCAGCAAGCAGAAAAAGTTGGGAAATCTTACTGGATTTAAATTGCACAATGTGACATAGTAATTCAAAGAAACTTTTATGTACATTATTTACATTTTACGGATATTTGTCCTCATCTTGTTTACCAACGGGTATATGCCTCAGTGGTTAAGAGTGCGAGCTACTAAACCCAAGATTCTGAGTTCGATTCCAGGCACTGACCTCAATAATAATGATAATAATATTAATAATAATAACAACAACATCGAAAATAACTTAAGAATGAGAAATCAGGTTCCAAATTTCCCCAAGATACCTGATGAATGCTGGAGGGTATACCAGCATAAACGTTGTGTTAGCAACAAACAAGATGAGGAGAAATATCCGTCAAATGGTACTTTATTTCACATTGCATAACTCAGCTGGCAAAAGCAAGACATACCTGTAATTCATAGGGACAAGACTGTCACATTCTGAATATCCATGAGAACAACATTAAGAGTACGCGTGTCTAGAGTACTCAGCCACTTGCACGTTAATTTCACGAGCAGGTTATTCCGTTCAATGGATTAACAGGAATTTGCGCCATCGTAAGCCACGAAGTGCCAGTTCAATGCGCACGTGCAAACACACAAACACACATATAATCTTCTTTCTTATTTGAGTTATATACGTACATAAGCTGCCACATAATTACGACTTTGTGAGTATTAGGCCCAAACTAACTACGCATAGTTTGTAGAGGACAAAATATTGTACCGTCGTCATGAAACGGTGTTTCTTTAGTAGAGTACACGAGCACATACAAATGCTTTCTGTGAACGTTGTAGCAAACAAAGATTATAGATCCTAAAACATCATATCTGAACGTTGAAGAACCACATACAAATTGTGTCATATCGTTATATGTGGAATTCTCTATTGTAAAAGTATAATATATCGATTGTTTATTAAGAGCTGCGTGAAATACTTGTCATTCTTAGTCAAATAGAATTTCGTGCACAATTAGTTATAACATTGGAATGAATTTCTACATACAAAATTCACATGGGCTGTTCTGATAAAAAGAACGTTTGTACAATAATTGAATAAAGCATTATGAGCCCTCTCGAGAAAGACTTTCGTTAATAATTTCGTTTAGTGATCGCTGCCTCAGCCGTCCCAGCAGACATACAAATGCACACAGACTCACAGGTCAACGAGGATATGGAGAAATTTCTACGCACGCGAGCGTATGCACAACATGCATTCGTATATGTGTATAGGCAGATAAATCTATCTGTTCAAACAAATAAGTTTGAACATAGACGAATGCGCTTTGAATCAAATTGGCGAAAAAAATACATACCGTTGCTATTATGTTAATTTATCGTATGTCCATAGTTAGCCGAATGCATTTTTCAATATTTATTTTTGTTTGCAATAGCTGGTACATCTCGTCAAACTATCGTATCTCCAGCATCTTCAGATGCCAAGATATCAAAAATTATCGAAGTATACTACAAAGGTTTCCCTATGGAAAGACGAAAGTATTGTTTTGTCATCAGTAGAAGCAACATTTTAGACTTACGACAATTATGCATAATAGCAACGATACGCAGTGATCTTCATACAAATGTCTCACGAGCTACGTAAGAATGCTAGGCCTCACGTCAACTATTAATATTAACAAAGAGGTAGAAATTTCGAAAATATAACAACAGCCAATGACAATGTATGTCCGCATTTGAAACATAGTCAAAATGTAAGTAGATGCATTTTTGAAAGAAAGGAATGTGAACTATGTAGAATTATGTTAAAACTAGTAATGTACTGGCGGAATATATATATATATATATATATATATATATATATATATATATATATATATATATATATATATGCGAGTAAAAATAAATACAAAAAAAGGGGTTTTGTATGATTTTGTATAGAGGAATATATTATTTTGTTTAAAAGAGTTCCAACACTGTCTGTTTTTTATGTTTTATTTATATTCCTGCAAAACCAATGCGGGATATAGAATATGGAATATATAATATAATATACAATATATAATATGAAATAAAAATGGATGGTACAATGAAATAAAGTATTGAATGTCTTATTGAATATATGGAATATGTCTTATTGAATAGATGAAATATTGAGTGTTCAATATAAAGGATTAAATATATAAAGGCGAATACGTATTTTCTATACATTGTGGTATTTCATCATGGCCGGAATGACAGACTTTATATATGGATTACTTCATTCTGTGAGTGTATCTCTCCAAAGATGCTGTGGTTTGCTGCTCGCGGTCTCGAATATGTCATGAGGTTAATGCTTCTGTGTGACTGTTCGAGATATATTTTTGCTTACATTTCTAGCAGTTGTAATTTGCGACCTAATTTATTAATTTATCTGTCTGGTTTTAGTTGCTATATTACCTATATTATAATGTATTTAATATATCTCAATATATTAATATATTATTATATCTTATTGTATGGTATATATATATATATATATATATATATATATATATATATATATATTGCCATGGATATGTTTGCGAAAGGGAGTTACAACGAGAGCAAATATTTGATTAGATGCTGAATTATAAGGGAAAAATTGCATGACGATGGACGGATGTGCGCAGTTTGAAGATAATTGCAGTATAATAGTGAATGTTGTGTTTATAATTAATCTAGGCAACTGATCTTGTACTTTGTGTCAGCTAAGTGAACAATATGACACGCAATATAAAGGTGTTTTTCCCTGCGAACACGATGAACCTTTTTTTTTTTTTGTTATCAGATCTTAGTTTACATCTTGCAAGTTCAGATGAAATCGTTTTCCAATATGTCACGCACTTAGTTTTTCAACTGCAAATACTTGCGCAGGCTCATACAATTACACGTAGAGACATAGATCCCTGAAGCATAATCCCTTTCAAATATAAGCATATATTCTGAATTAAATACATTCACATTTATTTCACACATTTTGCAGTACAAATAATCATGATTTAATATTCTGCTAATTTTTTGCTTTTGTCGCAATCAAACTCTGAGTGTCGCACCACCAGCTAAATCACAAGAGCAAAAAACAGTTTTAAAAATGATATCAAGTACTTATAGTACACTATGTCGCTGAAGCAGGAACCTCAAGGAATACATGAGGCAACTGAAAATAACATTGGTAATGACAAGTTTTTGCGTACGGAAAGCGAGAAATGCTAGGATTATGTTATTTATCACACGCTACCTATTTCAAAACATAATTCAAGAATTTTGCGACATTTTAGCTTTATTCAGCGGTATTAAAAGTACATAACACATTCATGTACTTTCGTACATAGGACACTGATGTATAATACCTTTGAAATATAAGCATATATTCAGAATTAAATACATTCACATTGATTTCTCACACTTTGCAGTACGCATAATCATGATTTAATATTTCGCTAATAGTTGTTACTGTTGTAGTTCCTTCTATGAGTCCTTCTATCTAACATCCACTTTGTCGTTCAATGTACTGACAATTTCAAATTGTTTAGACCGAGATCAAAAGTATTTCTATAACTACACCTCTACTCATTGCATTAAGTAGCTGATTCGCCGGATCGCTAGCGTTTTGCATAATATTACTTGTGGTATTTGATTCAGCTCTTGCTTTAGATTGAGATCCTGCCATAAAGTAGGGCATGTATCCAGCTCGGTCGATCGGCTAAGTTATGAATGTGTTCAACAAAGTGTTTTGCATGTTTTGTTCTTACACTTTGCGTCCAAATACTTCTCTTCTATGAATGTTATAAAATGTAATTTCCTTGGAACACCTTCGTACCGTTGGTGCCGTAATATGTGAAAACACAAGCTGCATGGGCAACTGCAGCTCATAATTTAATATAGACATTACTCGTGTGCTTCCTAGACAGAAACATTTTATGTGCACTTGCATGTTCAACCCTGTTCAACAGAGGCTCACATTAACTTCATAAACCATTTGTAAGAACTAACCATTATGTATTTGTCGTTCTCGTATATGAAAAGGTAAGATGCAATTTGAATGCGTTTTGTTTTTTCATTCAATCTGGTCATCTGATCACTACTTAACGCTTCTTTCGTTAGAATAAGCTGAAACGAATTGAAGCATGTAGAGTTTTTGACAGATAAAGAGCAAACATGAAGCTAAAAGTTAGCATTCACCTGAAACGTAATGGAGAATTATATATGAGATAGAAATTAAATATGGCAACTCAGATATAAATATTTGTATGGAAAATTTTTATAATTAAATATGACAAGTTGGATATAAAATATTAGTATAGAATATTTTTATAATTAAACATGGCAGGTTGCGTATAATATATCAGTATGGAAGAATTTTGTAATTAAACATGACAAACAAGTTGGACGTAAATATTAGTATTGAATATTTTTGTAATTCTATATTAAATTGATTATTCTACTCAATGAATGTCTACAATTTACATTAGCTACATAGCAATATTAAAACTGCAACTAACTTTGACATTTGGTGTATATAATATTATGATCACACCAGTGTATTACACGCACTTTATTACAGAGGATATAGAAATAAAATTTCGACTCAGGTGGTAGTTTTGAGATATGCTACTAAATACACAATAGGGGGCTTCAGACCATTACTGTTGGTACATAATAATAAAAAAAGATCTTTTTTTCACTTAGAATAATTTAGCATTCACATATACTGTTCATGTTTATGCATATAATTTACACAACAATAAAATGTGGACGAAAGACCATTGATCAAAGGGAAAAACCTATTTGAATGCGATTGAGACAGAGATAAATAGATAGCAATTTAGCTGAAAATTTTGACCGGAAAAAGGTACTGAAAACTAAAGCGTATTGTTTTGGAGCAAAGAAACAAGATAGAAATTTCTTGCAGGAAAATAAAACAGTATAAAAAAGTATAGAGGAACATGTGGAAAACAAATAACTACTGCGTCTTGTAATTGACATTGTTCACTGTAATAATATGGACACTAGGATATTTATCAGGTTTCATTCATCATTAATGTGTCTATGTGGATAATTAATCACTAAAGTAATTGCAGTTTGATTAGATTTCAACAACAATGTTATGTGAATATTTCTGGGAAATTTCAGGTTATTGATGACTGATTTTGTCTGCTTGAGTTGGTTAGATGCTAAACTTTTGAGAATGCATCTATACAGACATTTAAGTGACACACGTTCCATGTAGTCGTAGTTAACTGGATACTAACTTACATGACAAAGACATTCCAACACATTTAAATTACACTGATATTTCTAAGGAACATGCGTCAGAATAATGAATATTTCTGGTACATGACAAATGAAACAATCCATGTATTTAAATTATTGAAATAATAGTTAAAACAATGTAAGGTTCTTTAGCTGGCTCGTAGATAACTCATATTCACATATCTACACACATACGTATATATATATATATATATATATATATATATATATATATTTAAAATACAGAGATGCCTGTAATAGGACATCTAACCCGCTAGAAATAGCAGCAAGACTACATACCACAAAAAGTAGGGATATATATATATATGTAAAATATATGTGTGTATACAAATTATGTACACACACATGATATTTATAGAATTGTGAGTGTGCATTTGCGCGTGCATGTGTTGAGAAAGATTTTCATCTAAAACAGTTAAGAATACAATTCGAGTATCACGAGCCAGAAAAGCAATTCTTTTATGAGAAAATAATATTAGTTTGCCAGTACACACTCTAGAATTTCATGTTGTCTATTGGGCACAATTTTCTACATCAAACCTCAGCTACGCACGTTGACACACACTCTCACCCATGCGCTCGTGCGTACAATATAACGATTACAGGCGAGTATGATATGCACATGACTGTGATAAGGTAGACGAGGTGAAAATTATAGGTAAAGGATTACTTTGTCATGGTGAGCTTCTATATTTAGCAACATAGGAAATCTGTCAAGTTTTAATCATAAGTTTCAAGGTGATTATCAATTAGAAGGCTTTCATTAATACAACGCGCTTGAATGATAACAGCATTAAAGCGATGCTTTTATTTCGGACTTTTATGTTTGTTCACATATTATTTGCTGATTGCGTTATTGTTGTCGTTGTTAGAAGTTCTATTCGTATTTTTATATCAGTAGTTTGTTTTGCTATTGTCGATGGAAAATTAAAGATTAATTCACGTGAATTAACAGTAAAACATGTGTAGAATACAGAAATATTGTAACACTCCATTATAAGATAGAAATAGCATTACACTATTCTCCAGAGTTGTTCAGAAATAGTTATACTGTATTTTGTACTGTATTTTGTACTGTATTTTGTTAATACAAAACGAGGGCCATGAGTGGCTGGTACAGAAATGGTCATGTTTGCAGGTAATAGAAGAGGTTGCTGAGTCGCTGAAAAAGTAAAGACGAATTAAAGTACCAACCAGTAACTAATCTATAATTGTATATGCGTAAGTGCTGATGCGAGTGTTATTTTTGTGATTGTTTGTTTATCCACAGATCTATATTCATTGAACATATTCAACAGCTGAATGAGTTTTAGGATTATCGAACGTTTCTGTTACGTAGCTTTATTATTGACTCATTTTCTGTAGGCAATAGACCAATGAAGAATGAGAATGACAAAGGGGTTGAAATGTATGCTAGACGATAGATTTGAATATAATTATGTAACAGATATAGAACTGAGATAATAGTTTTGACATATCGTTGTAATAATTTCTGTAAATATATCACATTATGTATAGAATTAATGATAATTGATTGCATACACCATACTTTAAAGTACAGACAGGTTTCATTCTGGCGTAGAATAAGAGGTCAGAATACATTAGAGAAACGCATATATATTATCGTATGTGTGCGAGTATGCAGCTTTCTGTTTCTATCTATTTCTCACACTATTTCGTATTATATATATATATATATATATATATATATATATATATATATATTATTTTGTTTAAAAGAGTTCCAACACTGTCTGTTTTTTATGTTTTATTTATATTCCTGCAGAACCAATGTGGGGTATAGAATATGGAATATACAATATATAATATAATATACAATATATGATATAAGATAAAATAAAATAAAAATAAAATAAAAATGGATGGCACCATGAAAGAAAGTATTGAATGTAGATGAAATATTGAGTGTTCAATATAAAGGATCGAATATATAAATATAAATATATAAAGGCGACTCGAGTTTCAGGGCTATTTCCCTTCGTCATGGCCGGTATGACAGACTTTAACAGACTGTAATAAGTTGGTTGGTTTTCTGTCTTTTATACCAATTCCTTTGGACAGCAGCAGTAGGTTTTTGGCTATTTTTAGAATTGATGCAAATCTATTTTTAGAAATGATGATATTTTAATTTATTGTTTTATGTGGGTTGTAGGGATAAGATTTTTAAACCCCAGTAGGTATTTGGCTGTTCTTAGAAATGATGCCAAATCTATTTATAGAAATGATGATATCTGAGAGATTTTTTGTCTTTTGGTTACAGGGATAAGATTTTTAAACCCCAAGTAAGATGGATTTAATCATTGTTTGTTAAGAGTGGGTTTGAATTTCTTAATAAAGTCCTTTTCTTTGCATTTTCTTTCAATTTCATTCCGGTTGTATGTGTGTCTGTTAGGTTGGGAACCATGGATTATTTCTACCGGATGTTTGCAGAGTTTTGAATATTTGAAACATTTTTGGGGCATTTTTGTATGACACAGTTGAGCATCTAATTTCAGTATCTTCACCTAACTCAACACTGTTCTAGAATACCTTCCGCAATAGTATTTTTGCAGGAATGTTCCCATGTCCTATCAGGATAGTACCGAATAGCTGTTCTACATTCGCTACCGTAATTCACGTTTTACTTGCGTGCGAGAGCACACGTTTCACTTGCATATAGAATCCCAGAGAATTTCTCTCTCTCACCCTTTCTCTCTCTTTTTATCTTAATTGCACAGAAACACACACAGCACGTGGTTTGCTTCAGATAGGGAAATTTTCATTAAAGGGGAGGGAATTTCTCAAACAAATTTGAAAAAACTTACATGTTCAGTGTTTATTCCCCTTTATCTTACACAAAATGATGAGCTTCTAATTTTTTCCCTTGATGTGCACTCATAGTGCAATTTTTAACCACTCTTTGGAGTGTCGGCGTGGCATAACTCGAGACAAAATAATTAAGCTAAACTAAGGTAAATATAACATTCTACGTAGTTTCTTAAAACAAAAAAACATAAAAAAGAAGGGAGAATATATATATTGTTTAAAAAACATTTTTATTATCACTTTATCGTAAACCGTTACCAATTTATTTGTCATGAAAAGGGAAACAAAAAAAATCTCTTACATGAAGATAAAATATATCCAACAAATAAATGAACCAAGGAGCCTCAAAAGGTAAGTGTATTTAACTTGCTGGTTTGAAATATCATCATATGGAAGAGTGGTTAGATCGTCGGCCTCACAATCATGAAGTAGTAAGTTCGTTCGCCTGACGGGGCTGTTTGTTGTGTCCTTGAGTTCTTGAGTTGTGTTTCTGAGTGCTGTGATCTTGTGTTAGTCCACATTGCTTCAGTTCACTCAGCTGTAGAAATGAGCTGCGACGTCACTGATGCCAAGGCATTTGCCTTTCCCTTGGATAATTTTGGTGGCATGGTGAGAGGAGGATGGTATGCATGGGTGACTGCTGGTCATCTATAAAAAAAGCTTGCCTGGACCTATGCCACGGAGGGGAACTTTCTAAATACAACTCCATGGTTATTTATGACCGGCGAAGGAGGGGCGTACAAACGCACACACACACACACATACACACACACACACACACACACACACACACACACACACACACACACACACACACACACACACACACACACACACATAAATATATATTACAAATTAAAAGGGTAAAGGATTATCAATTTATTAATTCATTAATAAATCAACAATTAATAATTAATAATTTTTACCAAGCCCATCGGTATGTAAGCACCATTACTGGTGGAGAACTTATTTAAAAGCTCATATATATTTATAAACATAATTAAGGGATCAACAAATATTTGCTTCACCACATACCGAAGTTCAGAAATAGCAGCTAAAAAGCTGAGAATCCCACATATAGCATCACTTGTAACTCACAAAGGCAAAAACAAGAAGAAAAAACAAGGAAAACTAACCATTCCGAAGGTTAACCGTAGACGCGTTTCTGGATTATGAGTGATAGATACTCAATTTCCTTCATCAATACGGTATTCCAGCAGTAAATTCGACTATGCTAGCAAACTGTGCAAGCATGAACGAGTAACATTCCACATCGACACAGATCTGAAAGCATAACCGAATCCACCTCGGTCAGCCAGTCTAACTGTCCTTCCTTCAATAAATTACCATGTGCGCGACAAGTGATACCGCAGAGAATCTGCGTATACTAACAGGGAGTGAAAAATTATTACAAATTAAAAGGGTAAAGGATTATCAATTTATTAATTCATTAATAAATCAACAATTAATAATTAATAATTTTTACCAAGCCCATCGGTAGGTAAGCACCATTATTGGTGGAGAACTTATTTAAAAGCTCATATATATTTATAAACATAATTAAGGGATCAGCAAATATTTGCTTCACCATATACCGAAGTTAACCTTCGGAATGGGTAGTTTTCATTGTTTTTTCTTCTTGTTTTTGCCTTTGTGAGTTACAAGTGATGCTATCTGTGGGATTCTCAGCCTTTTTTGCTGCTATTTCAGAACTTCGGTATATGGTGAAGCAAATATTTGGTGACCCCTTAATTATGTTTATATATATATATATATATATATATATATATATATCAGGTCACTTGTGCAGTCTCTCATGAGTGCTAGTTGTAACATGGTATCCATTACAACCTGTTGCATATTAGGATCGTCGGCGCGTAAACCTCTAGTTTTAACTGGAGAAAGGGATTGTTTAAAAGCCAGAATGTCTAAAAAACAAGGCTTGTCAAGATGATGGATGAATCTCGTGAATGACTAACTATCACCTGCACTGGCCCACAGAAACTCTGCAAAACGGATTTTTAGATCGAAATTATGCCTGTTATTTATTTCAGCTAATATAGTTTTTTTTGCCGATTATCTCCTATGTCAGCTTTGACAGAGCACGATTTTCATATATATGCCAGACATTGTGAGCTCGTGAGTACCCTATCCTATGTTGCTCTTCAAATTTAAGACATTATAATAACATCGGTGAGACATTTGGCAACCAATGATGCTGAGGCTCCATCATAGATCCTTCAAAAATGATTTGTAACATGATGTTTTCTACAGATTACACAATGGGTAAATTCAAATAGAGAATGATATTTTAAATCATTAAAATAAAATCAATAGTTAGTGGAAAATAGGTCGAAGGCTGCTAAAAGTACACGAAATATAGAGGAAATTGGAAACAAATCATTTACACAAACTACACTCGAGAATCAGAGTATTTGTTATAATTCGATTTCTTAGACAACAATATCTGGAATAATACAATAATCGACAAACTAAGAAAAGAAATATTGCAAAATCAGCAACATAAAATAATATATGCGATACAAAACTGACACTGATAATATTAATTGCTTCTGTAACATTTCAAAGAATATGCTTAGAAATGTTTTAGATTAATATGACATTTAACAGCAGATTTATGCACAGAGGACAATGCAGTTACAATGTCTTGCTGTGCTTATTCTACATTCACGAATGTTTATTAAGTGAAGAATGTTCTGAACATGTTGATGACGATAGAAGCATATAGACTCTACGTCGGCCTATATTTCTTTAACTGACTTCCGTTGATATTTACAGAAATTTTATTGACACATAATTTAAGCTAACAATTTCAATTAATGTATTTACGATGTTCTCTCCAATACGATATACTTTTCAATAATGTTCAATCGCCATTTTCATAAAAGACTCTTGAGAATTCAAAACTATGGGTTCGTATAAACCCATGTGGCCTACTTTCAATCGGTTTGAAGTCGGATTTTAAATTTATTCGCATTTTACATGCATATCTACTTGCTCATTAACATAATAAACAGAGGGATAGAGAATTACCAACTTTTACATTTACTAGCGATTATCTCCTATTATTATTATCATTATTATTATTATTATTATTATTAGTAGTAGTAGTAGTAGTAGTAGTAGTAGTAGTAGTATTAGTAGTAGTAGTAGTAGTACGAAGGCGGTGAACTTGTAGAATCAGTACCATTCCGGGCAAAATGCTTAGCGGTATTTCGTCTCTGTGAATAATTGTGAATACTACTGTGTTACTCTGAAAACTGGGAACTACTGTAAGTTGTGATTTTTGGGAATTTATTGTTGTAACGCGAGCCGCTGCATTTTTTTCCCCCAGCTGTAGCGAGTGGTAGTGTCTCCAGTATGGAGAACTACACCAGGGCCGCTGCGGCGAAGAAGCCAGTGCCCCTGGAAAGCAAGTTGATCAAGCTGGATATGGACGAGGTGAGCAGAAGCAGGAATTTGATAGAAGTAGAGGGAACAGATACAAATTCCTCCACCAAAAAAAAGAGACCAAGGAAGATAAAATTTTGAGGACACTTGTGTATCGTACACAGGCTGTAATACCAGTAAAATTGAAATAGTGACGGAAGAGGAAATCGAGGAGTGCCTGGGTGAAATTGTGAATGAAGCCACGTACATCAGCAGAGGAAGAAATCAAGCAAACATGCGACCAACATTTTAAGAAGTACAAACATAGCACTACTACCAAGTTAGAGAGGAAGAAGTGTGAGAATACGTATTCCGAGAGTACTACCAGAAATTAAATTTGAGTGGTTAGTTGCAATAGTTTTGGCTGCAACCAATGAGGATCCGGAATTAGGACCAGTGGCGGAAGCAAAAGTGCGCAACTGGTGGGGATTTGGACTCGAAATGTGTCTTTTTGCCACTTTCGAGGACATAGAAAGAATTTCCTACCAAATAGAAGTGGAGGACGAGGAACGTTAAATGTCGTAGTCGAGAGAAGGAAACCAAATTGTTACATATCCGGGGAGAGTGGTCATATGATTACCAAATGCCCCCTATATGGGTTCAGACAGCCACAGCAAGAGAAAGCACAAGCAGAGGAGGAAAACAATATGGACGACACTGAGGAAATGAAAGAGAGACAGAAGTGTGAAACAGAGGAAACAAAGGAAAAGGACGAAAATTGGGCTACTAACCCTAAAGAGCGAAAAAAAAAACAGTTAAAGGAACAGTCAACAGAAAACAAAAAAAGAGATAGGAAAGCCAGAAACTAATAATGTACCAGAAGATGAGGAGAGAACGGCTAAAGATGATAAATGTAAGGAGATTTTGATAAAATACGAGAAGAACGGCAGTTGGATAGAAAAAATCGCGAAGTTGGAGGAAATAATAAGAGTGAAGATGCCGGAAACCTGTGCTGAGAAATGCATTTTAATACATGAGGAAAACTACTGGGAGTACATAAAGGAACTTGGTGAAAATGTAACAACGCAACTGGTTTGGTTGGTGGAGACACCACCCAATAGGGCTGATTATTTGCACTTGATAAAGACGGAAGAAACAGTGAATAATGGGATAGAAATTAGGCGTGTATTTCAATTTTTTGAGTTGCAAAACCGTTAAAATGTATACATGATGTTTAAGTAAAAGTGAAAAACTGTATAAATGTAACCACCCAACTTTGGGGATCGAGTGAACATTGCACCTCATTTTTTTCATTCTTACATATTCTCATTTTATTAAAATTTTGCTTCTACTATTATCATTCGCTTTTGTAATTTTTAGTTCCCCGATTTTATGTTTGTTGCGATTTGTACTGCTTTTATGTTTTGTGATGTCCTACAAAATCTCTTTGCATAGCCTTTTTGGGGCAATACAAAATTCGGTATTTTATCTGTCTCTACGCTCTGAATTCAAATACTACCGAGGTCCACTTTGCATTTCATCCTTTCCGGGGTCGAAAACTTACCTGTTGAGTACTAGGGTCGATGTAATCGAGTATACTCCTCACCCTAATTTCAGCTTTTGTGCCTATAGTAGAAATGATTATTATCATTATTATTATTATTATGAAAGCGACGATCTGGCAGAAACGTTAGTACGCCGGGCAAAATGCTTAGGGTATTTCGTCTGCTGCTACCTTTTGAATCCGAAGTCCGACATGGTTGACTCTATCTTTCATTTTTCTGGGGTCGATAAATTAAGTACCATTTGCGTAGTGGGGTCGATCTACTCTACTGGACCCAACTCCAAAAATTCCAGGCCTTCTGCCTATAGTAGTAGAAAGGATT
Organism: Octopus bimaculoides; assembly: GCF_046866305.1. Taxonomy (NCBI): domain Eukaryota; kingdom Metazoa; phylum Mollusca; class Cephalopoda; order Octopoda; family Octopodidae; genus Octopus; species Octopus bimaculoides. The sequence goes on along the minus strand of NC_142930.1, from coordinate 40,815,561 downwards.
ATTATTATTATTATTATTATTATTATTATTATTATTACTTATTATTAAGGCAGCGATGGGCTGGCAGAATCATTAACACACTGGGTGACATACTTAGTGGTATTTCGCCCATCGTTACTTTACGAGTTGAAATTCCGCTGAGGTAGACTTTACCATTTCTCTTTTTGGGATCGATAAATTAAGCACCAGTGAAAAAATGGGGTCGATAAATTAAGTACCATTTACGCACTGGGGTTGACGTAATTGACTGGTCGAAGTTACTGTGCATAATCGTCAGTATCTACTGTTATATTGAGTACACAATTTACTCAACGTTCGCCAGATTTTGGCACTTTTAATATTTTCCCCAGATATACAATTACTTATGTTGTCCATCCTCATCTCTAGTATCAAAGATTTTCCCTTTCGCAGATAAGATTAGAGAAACGTGCTGACAAATTTTATAAGGCAGAAAAACATCAGCACGACTGTTCTTTTAACTCCAGTAAAGAAACTTATCATTTTTCATTAATGATATATCAAATTTAAGGATTCCTGGTTGTTGTAAGTTTTCCGTCCTCTTATATGTAGCTGGACTCTAATCTCATGCACTAAGTATGATGCATCCTTTAGAGACGGAAATTATTTTAATCAAGCAAGAATTTATGTTGTATTATATGTAGTTTCGAAATCCGTCTTCGGTTATGACTATCTATGTATTTTGTAATTGGAAAATTTTTCTCCAAGAAAAGGGCTTGTCGATATTCAATAGTTACAGCTCTCCATGCCTGCAATTATCACCCCTCACTGTTAGCTATGTCATCCAACAGAAAGTGTAAAACCATTCATCGACACCCTAATATAATTTGGTAATGTTTCCAAAGAATAAAACCTGGAACAGACTGTCGCATCCACAGCTCTATAAAGAGAGTCTTTGGTATTAAGCTGACTGCGAATCTGCTCAGAAATCGCAGACTACTTTCTCAAATAATGATTCTGAACAATATATTTCGTTAAATGATGTGATTATCGAGACTGGGACGTTCTTCACCACAAATGTTCTGACTATGATTAATCCAAACATAGGAATCCGCAATAACGTCAAGGGTTAGAGAAGACTTGTATGTAGTCACTTGATATTCTTTCACCCCACTTCTTTGTCTCTGTATGCGAATAACACACATACATACAGAATCATCTGTAATCTCAATTTTCTTTTCTGTTTTGTTGCATTATGCGTTTCTCATTCTCATATCACTATTTACATTCGTGCTTTATTTTAATATTTCTGTTATCTCCCTTTACCTTCTATGGCTCAAGTTATCTACTTGTACCATATATATCTATATTCGTAGTTCTAAGATTCGACTCACTTTCAGTGTTAAGATAGAGATATATGTCATTCATGTCAACCATCTTACTACAACTAACCTGTTTTGAAAGCGTTTTCACATGAGAGTCTATGTATTTCACTCTATAGTTTTTCATTATATTTTGTCCTGACGATGTTTGGACAAGCCATCGGTCTCCCATATCACGATTTTTTGGAAGACTCTCTACTATTATAGAGATGACTGACAAAATATGACACTTTTTAAAAAATAATAACACCGAAATTAAATTCAAAGAGACTATAAATGAAATTCAGTCCGCTACAAGAAAACGTGATAAGAAAAGGATACCATTGTACTGAACTCAGTGGGAAATCTTCGTATTAATTGATGTAGCACGACTACGCTGTCCTAAGGTAAATATGTAAGGAAAGATCTATTCTGCAGTTATAAACATATACTACTTTTCCTAGACATAATGTGCATTTATTCACATTATCAACTGTGTCTATGTTGTGTAGAAGATCAATTCCACACATTTGGGGTCGAGAAAAAGTACTAAAAAGTACTAATCCATAACAATTCAATGATAGAACTATATGTGTATCGGAGAGCATGCCTTGCAGTATATATTTTTAGTTCTGCTTTTACTGTTGAAATTCAGTTATAGTCAACAAGAGTGGTAGAATTCATACATCATTTGGTTTGACACCACAACATGCCAACTTGGATAACTTCAGCTGAATCCAAATAGTTACGTGCAATTTCAATTCTTGCTATTACTCTTACAAAATCTGTGAAGTATCATTAGCATAAAAATAAGATTGAAATATCAGGATATATATATTAGTGACATTTGAATGAAAATTCCAGTATTTCGTAAGAGCTTACTGCTTCTTTTCTTAATTTATAATTGTTTGTCTTGTTTTTGTTGTTTCTGCTGTAGTTCTTGTTTGATATGTCAACTCCATAATAGCATGTTTTCAACCGCAAAGACATATTTACATATCCAATGATAGAGACATCTTCAGATATATTTCACATATTAACTTTTACCATTTATCTTCTTTCTGTTTATAATTCATTTTATACCGACTCTTAAACATTTCACTTTATTGCATACATTTTTTTGCGTTATATCGATCAAAATAATTGTATTAGCGGAAATTTACTATTAACTCTATATTGAAAATATTTTTTGCCTTCAACCTCCAAGCAACGAAGTTTATTTGCCAATTTAAATTTTTATATATATTCTTTTTTAATTCATTCTTCATAATACATAATTTATATGCTTACAACTATCGTCACTCCATTGATAGAGTCGGTAAGCTATGAAGATCATGTGATAAACAGATCGAGACTTTGATGAAGCTGTGGCACTTAGGTTAAATTACTCAATTATAAAGATAAAAATATAGGGAATAAACGAATACTCGAAATACCATTTGCTCTCTCAAAAGAAACCCATCATACATTTGTGAATATACAAAAGCTGAATCAGAGTTGAAATTTTCATTTGCTGAGGCAAAGATTTATGATATTTTGTGAAACTATTCGTACCAACTGATTACTTTTAAAGCCCGGTGCGTATTCTATGGACTTCTCGTCATGAACTGCACAGTTACAGGGACGTAAGCATACTAACACCAGTTGTAGAGCGCTAGTGGTGCAAGCGCAAACACGAATATTCATTTACTTATTCATGACGAATTCTTTCAGTCTCCATCTACTAAATCCACTCACTAGTCACCGATGACACTCGTCAGTGATAGAGGACATCACATAAGAAATTATTAAAACAGAAGGCACGTGAACAAAAACAAACAAAAACCACATCGTCATCAGTTCTGACAAGTGTACACGTTTAATATTAATATAACAAAGTTTTTGTTTGCATCTATCCAAGCATATATATATATATATATATATATATATATATATATATATATATATGCATACGTACACACACATATATATAAATATATATATATATACACACATATACATATATATGAATGTTAATGTGCATACATATATATAAGCGTATATATATGTTTATAGGAATATATATATATATATATATATATATATATATATATATATATATATATATGTGTGTGTGTGTGAATATATATTTGTATATATATATACATTTTTATATATGTCTCTCTGACCAACCTCTGGAGAAATTCTTTAGAATCAGGTTATATACCGAAACACCTCCGACCAAATCTGTCATCATGGTTTTCAAACAGGGAAACAGATCCCTCGTAGCCAACTATCGCCCAATCTCTCTCACCTCCCACATCATAAAAGTATTGAAAGTGTGGTAAGATCAAGGATAGCTGACTTCCTGGAGACGCACAAACTCCTAAATGCAAACGAGCATTGTTTTCGCTGTGACAGGGACTGTCTAACACAGCTCTTACACAACCTTGAAGATATACTTAAACTTTTCGAACAGGTTTGAACGCTGATGTCCTATATCTTGACTTCAGTAAAACGTTCGACAGAGTTGACCATTATATCTTACTCCCAAAATTGGCAAATGTTGGAATCCGTGGAAAACTTCTACAATGTATTAGGTATTTCCTGGAAAATAGAACACAAGAAGTTGTTGTCAATGCAGTCCACTCAAGCCCAGCAAAAGTCACAAGTGGTGTCCATCAGGGAACTGTCTTGGGCCCGCACCTCTTTATAATTTACATAAATGACCTTTCCAGCGTTTTAAATCACTGCAAAGTGAAAATATTTGCTGATGACACTAAGCTCCAGCAAATCAAGAAGACCGCACCCAACTCCAGACTGATCTATATGCTGTGAGTCGATGGGCAGCCAAAAACAAAATGAAACTCAACGAGGGAAAATTTGAACTGATGTGTTTTGGAAGAAAGTCTATACTAAAATAGCCATACTCTCTTCCTTCAAGGGAACCGCTCACGGCATCCAATAAGAGAGATCTGGGTGTAATTGTTGACAACAATCTCAATTGGAGTGCCCACATCAACAATAAAGTCAACATAGCTTGTAGGATGAACTCCTGGACCTTAATAACTTTCCGGTCCAGAGAACAAGGTGTCACCATTCCACTTTTCTCATCCTTTGTACGGCCAAACCTCGAAAACTACTTCTCCTTGTGGTCTCTCCATATAAAACAAAACATCTCGAGGATTGAATCACCCCAGATAGCACTGACTAAACGAATTGAAGGCATGACTGATCTTCATTACTGGGACCGCCTTAAAGCCTTGAAGGTCTACTCTCTCCAGAGCC
>NC_142930.1:40798475-40805975 GCF_046866305.1 Octopus bimaculoides | reverse complement strand
TTGGTCTACAAAATAAGTGAAGCATGTGTAAGATTTAGTAGAAAATGCTGGAATAATTCAATAGCGTAGAAAATTTCTACACTGGAAAATCTTGAAAGCAAAATAGGAATGTAACATTTTCTCTATTACACGTTTGCATATAATGCTCCCATTAAACACAGGAAATCGAGCCGACTGTCCTCAAAAGGACCCTTTCTACGGTTTCCAAACCTTTAACACCTGTTACTTACGTATATATATATATATATATATATATAATAAAATGAAAAATAATGATTAGGCATAACGCCTTATTATTATTTTCCATGTTCCCATTATCTCTCCACGTGCAGTTAACACAACCCCGCTATTTACTGACTTATATATATATATATATATATATATATATATATATATATATATATATATATATATATATATATATATATATGTATATATATATACAGCGGTCCCGTTCATCATTCAGCACGCACAACTTTTGGAATACGAAGACAATCTGAATATAGAATATGATTTAGCAACCCTCAGTCAAGTTTCTGCAACTAACTTTTTTCATTTAGAACTTACACTATAGAAACGTGGCCCAACACGTGAAATTTGATGCGCTTCTCATGACGTTCATCACTATGGAGCTAATTAAAATTAAATATTATTTCGTATTAATTTAACGATGCCAATCTCTATCTACATTGCGTTCCAGTCAAAGAAATGCACAATTCCTACTGGAAAGCAACAGCTAGAAGATAGGCATCTATTGAAGACAATATTTGTCGTCTAGCTAGCGGCAGAAATCGAGCATCCGATGATTGTGAGCGACTAAAAGTAAGTGAACATACACATGCTTACTAAGGAACCTTTTCTGGCACAAATCGCCATCCAATTCTGTACAAATGTATTTTATATTTGTTTTTCCCAGTATAACTTTGTATTAGAGAAACTGATGCTTATTTCGATTGGAGTTACTGGAAATGGCTTTTACTTTATCACTATGAATGTCTCTCTCTCTCTCTCTCTCTCTCTCTCTCTCTCTCTCTCTCTCTCTCTCTCTCTATGTGCTCTTATTATCTCTCTTCTTCCTTCTCTCCATTTTCTCTACACTCTAATTATCATCACCATCATATACATCACTATGTTCAGCCCCGCCATTTTCCTTATTATCATCATTATCATCATCATCCTCATAATAACTATCACGTAAAAGTACTGTCACATAAAACATCTTCATTATTATTAACACTGTCATTCTATTCCCCATCACCTTCAATAATAATGTTTCGATCTTCTATCCTCCAGCGCCACTTATATCTACTTTTCTTATTGAGGCTGTGCTTGGAATCATCTCAAATCATGTGGATCAACGGTTGTATTCTGCTTTCAATTCCAATTCGTTAAATCATTAATCTCTGTAGGAAACTATAGACATATCACATAATCGATATATCCGAAACATCCCAACCGTTCAAGAAATGTTGATTCCTTAGAGTACCAACATGCCATAGATGTATAAGCTTTCGAATGATTTGAAGTATAATCGATTGAATCAAATCCAATTCACCGATTAGAGAATCTTCCATTACGTATCTTACCGAACAAAGTTCAAGAGCAGTACATTGGTCCATGGTAAGAGATTTGGGAGAGACCCATCATGGTCACTATAAAATGAGAGAAACCAGATGGAATCAGAAAGGAACTATTGGGTCATCCCATAAATAATGGTTTTCTTTCTTTTTTTTTTCAAAATTCAGATAAATTCATTTTAAAATCTATAATATACTTTCCCTGATTTTCTACAATGCTCTTCCATCTATTTGGTAGAATTGCAAGGCCCTTCTTCAAAAATTCACTTGTCCGTAACGAAAATTACTTCTCCTGTTCTATTCTGATCTCGTCTACAGAATTCATATTTTTTTCCGTTCAAATGATTTGAAAACTGCAGAATAAATGATTATCAGATGGGACAATATCCAGCGAAAATGGTCAGTGGAGCATCGTCTCCTATTCAAACCGCTCCAACATTTGCAATGTCATCCTCGCTGTATGTGGCCGAGCATTATCCTGATGGAAGAACACCTTTTGTCTTGAAACCAAAGATGGTCATTTTCCTTCTAACGCTGACTTACGTCGCTCAAACTGTTCGCAGTAGAACTCCTTTGTTATCGTGTGCTTTGGGTTTAAATTTTCAACGTGGATTAAACATTACATATCCCACCAAACAGATAACAAAAACCTTACGGGGATGAAGACCTTTAGCTTGGTGTGTCGGTGTTTCTTTAACTACCCTCTGTCTTCGGCGCTTGGATTCTTATACATTACCCATTTCTCGTCATCAGTCAATATTCGGTTCAAAAATGGTTCATTCGAGAGACGTGACAGCAAAGAAGAAGACACATTAACTCACTGTGCGCGATGAGACTCGGAAAGTTTGGGAGGAACACATTGATCCAAATTGCTGACATGTCCGATGACATGCAACTGTAGATGAATGGTTAAATAACCAATTCAAGCTTGTTCCTCGACAGCTACGATTTTGACCAACCAGCATTTGCGCGACGTTCTCGTCGAGCTCTGCAGATCTTCTAGCATGAAGTTCGTCTTCTAGGTTGTAGTTTCAGGCTCCGAATTCCTGGAACAACTGTTGGGACTGGCTTACGCTTATTGTACGATCATCATAAACTGCATTAATATTACTCGGAGTTTCCGTTGATCTGTTGCCTTTATTGAACGCAGTAAGGAAAATAGGCCGAATAAGTTCCTTCGTCATTTCCATTAAAGTTTTGAAAAAAATAACTGTGGAAATGGAACTGTCCTCTTTAAAACATGCACTAAGAAAAAGTACAAGTAAAATTACTGCCTGCTTTTATAGCAAGTTGATGCAGGTAGTTTATCTCGTCCCCCTCCGACTTTTAGTACATGCAATTGAAAAGATTGCATTATATAGGGGATGGCCTAATATTTAGCGTAGACAAGTTTACATTTCACCACTTGTATAGTGTAACTTATAGTATAATGTTGATACGAGCGAAATGCACACAAACACCCCCACACACTCACATTACTTATGTAATAAGTATATTGATCGACAGATATGTTTATTATATATGCGTCTATGTACGTGTGTGTATGTGTATGTACGATGGGTATGAATATATGTAAATACACACACACACGTCTAATTATATATCTCCATCTATTTCTGTATTTCCCCCTTCTCTCATTCTCTCATCTCCCATCCCCTGACTGAGAACATATGGTAGATGCTCTACAAGCCCTCGAGCAAAATGTTTTCCCGACTTGTTTGATTTGCAGTTATTTTTGCAAGACCTCAAAAGAAACATTGGTGTCGATAGAACATGATTGCCGCTTTATTTTACTGAACACTTGTTTGCCGTTCTCGACAAGAGAATCCATTGCATATATATATATATATATATATATATATATATATATATATATATATATACCATTACAATTATTTCTGTTCTAGACCCCTCACTCCAAAAACAATTATAATTTCACTGGGATAAATCGTATGGGTGGGACAGCTTTCATTTTTGGTCAGCTAGATGAAATGTGGCCACTGTAGATTAATTTACTCTCAATATATCAAATTTGTCCGATATATATACATGAAATAAACTCGTAGTGTCATAGACCTCTCCAAAACGACAACATTTCACACTTATGTTTTGAATATAGTTGTGCTTCATGAAGCCTCATCTTTTATTGAACCATATTAGCATTATAGGGAGACAAACAATGGAATCCGTAGGTTTTCACTGATTATCTTGTATTTTCTTCCCTTTACGCTTTTTGTATTGACGCATTATAATCACCAATAAACATACAAGCATGATGTCTCTGTCTCTGTCGCTCTGTCTGTCTGTCTCTGTCTCTCTCTCTCTCTTTCTCTCTCTCTCTTTCTCTCTCTTTCTCTCTCTCTCTCGCTCTCTCTCTCTCTCCATGTGTATGAGTGTCTTTGCAACACAAATAGAATGAAACTTTACTAAACATCTGGATTTCTTTAGTCCATTACGGTTTTATGTGCAAACTCATTGCCTGAAGTTACACCTATACAACTGTTCCTGTATAACATTTATACAACGACATTTATTTTAATAATTAGAGAGTCTTATTTCATAGCAGCACCTATACAACCCTGTAGTCCATTTTAATAATTGATCAAATAAAATTACTGGTGATTTCTACGATACATGTTAGATACATAAGAATTATTTCTACGATAATAAAACTGGTCTCATTCGTCGAAACAAGTCAAAGTTGTCCACATAGTTTACATTAGTCAATTCCTGTAAGCTCTGTCTATATATATATACTACGTTCTTATCGCAGTGAAGCCTATGGGAATAATGAAATGTTAACAGCAATAACTTTTTAGATCAGTAACTCTGAATCTAAATGGACGAAAGTAGAAGGTTTCATGGCATTCAAGTCAACTCACCAGCATCTTCTTTTATAGCACATACAGATTTACTTTTTCAATTTATCTTATTATATTAGAGAGCTGTCCATGGGGGTTAGTTGAACTACATCGCTAAAATTTGTATGACATGAAGATCGAGACTTTTAAAGGTAACTAAAGTCTATTAGAGGATAAATTCCTGGAAACAATCAGTTGGAAGTTATACCTTTCAAAAGCCTATTCTCTCTGCAAATATTTCATTTGGGTAGATTTTAATAATGAGTATTACAATAGTTTTTAAATTATATGAAATTTAGAACATAATGATTTTAATTGTAGAAATGCGAGGAACAAAGCGGATACAAAAATATCAAGGTACTTCAAGCTAAAAACAGAGACAACCACAACCACGTACATCCACTTCTCTCTCTTTCTGTCTCTCTCTCACACACACATATGAAATGCACAATTATAACGTAATTATGCCACTGGCGTATGTACTGTATTAGTGATGATATTGAAGCTAACGGCTCTGTTATACTGGATTAAACAGCATTCTTTATAGGTCTCTTTATAGTCAGAAGAATGCGATAGAAAATTGTGCTCTGATGAGTGTTCGGGTATCTATGAAAAATTAGGGAGAAGACCTAATTTTCCTGAAATGAAAAGGAGAACAAAATACATATTTTAATATCTGTGAAATTGTCAGAGTGTAAGACCTAAAAGCTTTCCTTGAACTACTGTAAATTTGTGTTGTAATTTTTAATACATATTTATTACAAAATCAAATCTAAGTATCATAGGCACATATATTAAGTACAGATAAAATCTTATTCTTAATGGACCAAAACAGCAAGCTGTATACTCTTTGTTTTAGACCCAGTAAAGAGACAGTGCTTATTCACTGATACGTAGAAAGCAAACGGTATTTAAAAAAAAAAAAAAAATCAAATCTTATTCTTTATTTGTCACAGACTGAAGAGAATATATATATGTGCATTTATATCCTTTCCTATTGCAAGTTTCGAAAAGTATTATGTAAAGGCAATATATTTGTTTTGAAATACTTTACACAGACGCAGGCACAGGTTTATTTAGGCATATATGTGTAGTGTAAGTCTATATAGAAACCTGAGTATGTACATATATGATGTAGATGTATGAGTTTTATATCATATGTAAACGTCATCTAAAAGAAATAACGCAGAGTAGCTAGTGAAATTTATATGAATATCATAGAGGCATATCTAACACTATGCAACGTACATTCTTGAATTATTAAGATTATCTCTTGAAGATGGGTTGCAATTACCATATGGCAACTGAGATCATGTTCATGGAGAAAGAGAGATAATCGAGAACTAAATCTTCCTTACGCCATTGAAGAAAAGGAAAGGCGTAGTGCCAGGATATAGGATATCAGTCGTAAACAAGGGTTTTTGCCCCCTTAGCGTGTCATCAGTGCGACAATTATTGGACCTTATTGCTACCACAGAACAGGCTTAGACATATACAATACAGTAGAATAATAAAGTGCAGAAAATATTATGCCGAACACATGGCAATGTTTGCAAAAAAGAAAAAACGCACACAAACAAGCGCAACTACATCTATCTATCTATCTATATATATATATATATATATATATATATATATATATATATATATATCTTACGCACACACACACACACGCACACACACACACACACACACACATATATATATATATATATGTATATATAAGCGCAGGAGTGGCTGTGTGGTAAGTAGGTTCCTTTCCAGCCACATGGTTCTGGGTTCATTCCCACTGCGTGGCACCTTGGGCAAGTGTCTTCTACTATAGCCTCGGGTTGACCAAAGCCTTGTGAGTGGATTTGATAGACGGAAACTGAAAGAAGCCTGTCGTATGTATGCATGTATATGTGTGTATGTGTCTGTTTACGTCCCCGCAACTTAACGGTTCAGCAAAAGGGTCCGATATAATACGTGCTAGGCTTACAAAGAATAAGTCCTGGGGTAGATTTGCTTGAGGGCGGTGCCACACTTCTCATATGTATGTATGTATACGTACATATATACATATGAAAGTGCTTTATATATATAGATATATAAACACATTTATGGGCGTATAACCTATATATAAATGGGATACATTTTCAGGAAAAAAGTACACCTTGGATACTCAGATATGAACTTAAATTCAATGAGGTTTTCTACAAATTAACAAGCAGACATACATATATACATTTTGTTTGCATATATATATATATATATGTATATATATATATGTATATATATATATATATTTCTATATATATATATAGAGAGAGAGAGAGAGAGATATATATAATATATAATATAATATATATTAATATAATATAATATAAAGAGCGAGTGAGAGAGAGAGAGAGAGAGAGAGAGAGAGAGAGAGATGAGAGAGAGAGAGAGCATTTTACATTGCTACCTATATAAATACACAAACAGAAGGAAACTGAAATAGATCTAGTTAGGCTATATAATGCCTAGTTTTAAGTGCAAATGGTAAAGTTAGTGTTAATCAACATAAGTCCATTAAGGAAATAAATATAAAGATATTATGAATACATTAATACAGAAATGACGAATGTATGAACTTATAAATAACGGTGTAATATATAATACAAAACTCATAAAATTTTGGAAAATTAAGCCATGTACAGTAAGGAAAAGAAAGGAAAATATAATACAAATATAAAAAAAGGATGTAATGTCTATTGGGATTTCTATTAGCAGAAAAATGACGAGAATGGTCGTTCGAATTATTTTCAGTTGCAAAAAAATAAAGACACAAATAAAAATGAAACAAAATGGTGTGTGAAGAGTGAGTACACGCACACACACACACGCGCACACACACACACACACACACGCACACACAGACACGCGCACGCACACACACACGCACACACACACACACACACGTACACACACACACACACACGCACATACAATCTTTATTATAATTTTTCCTAACCGGAAGTTATCTAAACAAACACGCATAATAATCAAATCACATCAGTAATATAATCACGTGGCAAAGA